>NC_139566.1:29443414-29571949 GCF_965112155.1 Podarcis liolepis | reverse complement strand
CGTCTGAAGGCAATCCTTACAGTGAAGGGTTTTTGTTTAAAACGTCTAGTGTTTTATTATGCTTCTATACATGTTGGATGCCGCCCAGCGTGGCTGGGGCAACGCAGTCCGTTGCGTGGGGTATAAAGAATAAAATTATCATTATGGAATGGGGCGACCCGCTGTGTGTGTGTGTGTCTTTGTGCTTAATACACTTGGAGGGGAGAGGCTGGCTGGAACGCTAAACAAAAGCAGCAGAACGCACTGCAACATTTGGTTGCAGGGCCCATTTGTGACATACCACAGATGAAGTCCCTACTTTGAAGCATTTACCATATAGAAATCCCCCCCCCCCTCCTTTTGAACTGACAAGTGTAAAAGCATGAGACAAAAGGAACGGGAAGGAAAGAGGAAACTTTGCACAATCTGGAAGAGAGTGAAAGAAGAAAAGAGTGGTAAAGGAACTAAAGAAAAAAAAATGACAATAGGTGGGGGGGGGGAGAAGAAAAAAAATCCAAATCAAGAGGGAAAAGAGAGAGAGAAATTGGGTGGCCTGAGCGCAGGCCAATGGCCTGAGCGCAGGCCAATGGCCTGAGCGCAGGCCAATGGCCTGAGCGCAGGCCAATGGCCTGAGCGCAGGCCAATGGCCTGAGCGCAGGCCAATGGCCTGAGCGCAGGCCAATGGCCTGAGCGCAGGCCAATGGCCTGAGCAGGCCAATGCCTGAGCGCAGGCCAATGGCCTGAGCGCAGGCCAATGGCCTGAGCGCAGGCCAATGGCCTGAGCCCGGGCCAATGGCCTGAGCGCAGGCCAATGGCCTGAGCGCAGGCCAATGGCCTGGAGCGCAGGCCAATGGCCTGAGCGCAGGCCAATGGCCTGAGCGCAGGCCAATGGCCTGAGCGCAGGCCAATGGCCTGAGCGCAGGCCGGGCCTGCTGGTTTTATACCTGCTGCTGGGATTGAGAAAGCTGCCTCTGATTGGTTGACAAGGCTGCTGGGATTGACAAAGCTGCCTCTGGTTGGTTAACAAGGCATTCTTTGATTGAACAAGGCATCTGTCCCTCCCTCACCTCATAGCTCACCAATTAACCCATTAACTAACGTCTAGGCAAACCAATCAACCCACTTGAAGGATTACTGTTAATTTTTTTTCCTTAGGGTGTCCCTATGTTCAATGGAGAAATGTTGGGGGGCATGGAGTTCTCCGACTCCCGAGCCGTCTGAAGGCAATCCTGTACAGTGAAGGGTTTTGTTTAAAACGTCTAGGTTTTTATTATGCTTCTATACATGTTGGATGCCGCCCAGCGTGGCTGGGGCAACGCAGTCCGTTGCGTGGGGTATAAAGAATAAAATTATCATTATGGAATGGGGCGACCCGCTGTGTGTGTGTGTGTCTTTGTGCTTAATACACTTGGAGGGGAGAGCTGGCTGGAACGCTAAACAAAAGCAGCAGAACGCACTGCAACATTTGGTTGCAGGGCCCATTTGTGACATACCACAGATGAAGTCCCTACTTTGAAGCATTTACCATATAGAAATCCCCCCCCCCTCCTTTTGAACTGACAAGTGTAAAAGCATGAGACAAAAGGAACGGGAAGGAAAGAGGAAACTTTGCACAATCTGGAAGAGAGTGAAAGAAGAAAAGAGTGGTAAAGGAACTAAAGAAAAAAAAATGACAATAGGTGGGGGGGGGGAGAAGAAAAAAAATCCAAATCAAGAGGGAAAAAGAGAGAGAGAAATTGGGTGGCCTGAGCGCAGGCCAATGGCCTGAGCGCAGGCCAATGGCCTGAGCGCAGGCCAATGGCCTGAGCGCAGGCCAATGGCCTGAGCGCAGGCCAATGGCCTGAGCGCAGGCCAATGGCCTGAGCGCAGGCCAATGGCCTGAGCGCAGGCCAATGGCCTGAGCGCAGGCCAATGGCCTGAGCGCAGGCCAATGGCCTGAGCGCAGGCCAATGGCTGAGCGCAGGCCAATGGCCTGAGCGCAGGCCAATGGCCTGAGCGCAGGCCAATGGCCTGAGCGCAGGCCAATGGCCTGAGCGCAGGCCAATGGCCTGAGCGCAGGCCAATGGCCTGAGCGCAGGCCACATGGCCTGAGCGCAGGCCAATGGCCTGAGCGCAGGCCGGGCCTGCTGGTTTTATACCTGCTGCTGGGATTGAGAAAGCTGCCTCTGATTGGTTGACAAGGCTGCTGGGATGGACAAAGCTGCCTCTGGTTGGTTAACAAGGCATTCTTTGATTGACAAGGCATCTGTCCCTCCCCTCACCTCATAGCTCACCAATTAACCCCATTAACTAACGTCTAGGCAAACCAATCAACCCACTTGAAGGATTACTGTTAATTTTTTTTCCTTAGGGTGTCCCTATGTTCAATGGAGAAATGTTGGGGGGCATGGAGTTCTCCGACTCCCGAGCCGTCTGAAGGCAATCCTGTACAGTGAAGGGTTTTGTTTTAAAACGTCTAGTGTTTTATTATGCTTCTATACATGTTGGGATGCCGCCCAGCGTGGCTGGGGCAACGCAGTCCGTTGCGTGGGGTATAAAGAATAAAATTATCATTATGGAATTGGGGCGACCCGCTGTGTGTGTGTGTGTCTTTGTGCTTAATACACTTGGAGGGGAGAGCTGGCTGGAACGCTAAACAAAAGCAGCAGAACGCACTGCAACATTTGGTTGCAGGGCCCATTTGTGACATACCACAGATGAAGTCCCTACTTTGAAGCATTTACCATATAGAAATCCCCCCCCCTCCTTTTGAACTGACAAGTGTAAAAGCATGAGACAAAAGGAACGGGAAGGGAAAGAGGAAACTTTGCACAATCTGGAAGAGAGTGAAAGAAGAAAAGAGTGGTAAAGGAACTAAAGAAAAAAAAATGACAATAGGTGGGGGGGGGGAGAAGGAAAAAAAATCCAAATCAAGAGGGAAAAGAGAGAGAGAAATTGGGTGGCCTGAGCGCAGGCCAATGGCCTGAGCGCAGGCCAATGGCCTGAGCGCAGGCCAATGGCCTGAGCGCAGGCCAATGGCCTGAGCGCAGGCCAATGGCCTGAGCGCAGGCCAATGCCTGAGCGCAGGCCAATGGCCTGAGCGCAGGCCAATGGCCTGAGCGCAGGGCCAATGGCCTGAGCGCAGGCCAATGGCCTGAGCGCAGGCCAATGGCCTGAGCGCAGGCCAATGGCCTGAGCGCAGGCCAATGGCCTGAGCGCAGGCCAATGGCCTGAGCGCAGCCAATGGCCTGCAGGCCAATGGCCTGAGCGCAGGCCAATGGCCTGAGCGCAGGCCAATGGCCTGAGCGCAGGCCAATGGCCTGAGCGCAGGCCGGGCCTGCTGGTTTTATACCTGCTGCTGGGATTGAGAAAGCTGCCTCTGATTGGTTGACAAGGCTGCTGGGATTGACAAAGCTGCCTCTGGTTGGTTAACAAGGCATTCTTTGATTGACAAGGCATCTGTCCCTCCCCTCACCTCATAGCTCACCAATTAACCCATTAACTAACGTCTAGGCAAACCAATCAACCCACTTGAAGGATTACTGTTAATTTTTTTCCCTTAGGGTGTCCCTATGTTCAATGGAGAAATGTTGGGGGGCATGGAGTTCTCCGACTCCCGAGCCGTCTGAAGGCAATCCTGTACAGTGAAGGGTTTTGTTTAAAACGTCTAGTGTTTTATTATGCTTCTATACATGTTGGATGCCGCCCAGCGTGGCTGGGGCAACGCAGTCCGTTGCGTGGGGTATAAAGAATAAAATTATCATTATGGAATGGGGCGACCCGCTGTGTGTGTGTGTGTCTTTGTGCTTAATACACTTGGAGGGGAGAGCTGGCTGGAACGCTAAACAAAAGCAGCAGAACGCACTGCAACATTTGGTTGCAGGGCCCATTTGTGACATACCACAGATGAAGTCCCTACTTTGAAGCATTTACCATATAGAAATCCCCCCCCCCCTCCTTTTGAACTGACAAGTGTAAAAGCATGAGACAAAAGGAACGGGAAGGAAAGAGGAAACTTTGCACAATCTGGAAGAGAGTGAAAGAAGAAAAGAGTGGTAAAGGAACTAAAGAAAAAAAAATGACAATAGGTGGGGGGGGGAGAAGAAAAAAAATCCAAATCAAGAGGGAAAAGAGAGAGAGAAATTGGGTGGCCTGAGCGCAGGCCAATGGCCTGAGCGCAGGCCAATGGCCTGAGCGCAGGCCAATGGCCTGAGCGCAGGCCAATGGCCTGAGCGCAGGCCAATGGCCTGAGCGCAGGCCAATGGCCTGAGCGCAGGCCAATGGCCTGAGCGCAGGCCAATGGCCTGAGCGCAGGCCAATGGCCTGAGCGCAGGCCAATGGCCTGAGCGCAGGCCAATGGCCTGAGCGCAGGCCAATGGCCTGAGCGCAGGCCAATGGCCTGAGCGCAGGCCAATGGCCTGAGCGCAGGCCAATGGCCTGAGCGCAGCCGGCAGGCCAATGGCCTGAGCGCAGGCCAATGGCCTGAGCGCAGGCCAATGGCCTGAGCGCAGGCCGGGCCTGCTGGTTTTATACCTGCTGCTGGGATTGAGAAAGCTGCCTCTGATTGGTTGACAAGGCTGCTGGGATTGACAAAGCTGCCTCTGTTGGTTAACAAGGCATTCTTTGATTGACAAGGCATCTGTCCCTCCCCTCACCTCATAGCTCACCAATTAACCCATTAACTAACGTCTAGGCAAACCAATCAACCCACTTGAAGGATTACTGTTAATTTTTTTCCCTTAGGGTGTCCCTATGTTCAATGGAGAAATGTTGGGGGGCATGGAGTTCTCCGACTCCCGAGCCGTCTGAAGGCAATCCTGTACAGTGAAGGGTTTTGTTTAAAACGTCTAGTGTTTTATTATGCTTCTATACATGTTGGATGCCGCCCAGCGTGGCTGGGGCAACGCAGTCCGTTGCGTGGGGTATAAAGAATAAAATTATCATTATGGAATGGGGCGACCCGCTGTGTGTGTGTGTGTCTTTGTGCTTAATACACTTGGAGAGGGAGAGCTGGCTGGAACGCTAAACAAAAGCAGCAGAACGCACTGCAACATTTGGTTGCAGGGCCCATTTGTGACATACCACAGATGAAGTCCCTACTTTGAAGCATTTACCATATAGAAATCCCCCCCCCCTCCTTTTGAACTGACAAGTGTAAAAGCATTGAGACAAAAGGAACGGGAAGGAAAGAGGAAACTTTGCACAATCTGGAAGAGAGTGAAAGAAGAAAAGAGTGGTAAAGGAACTAAAGAAAAAAAAATGACAATAGGTGGGGGGGGGAGAAGAAAAAAAATCCAAATCAAGAGGGAAAAGAGAGAGAGAAATTGGGTGGCCTGAGCGCAGGCCAATGGCCTGAGCGCAGGCCAATGGCCTGAGCGCACAAGCCTGCCCAATGGCGAGCCCAATGCTGAGCGCAGGCCAATGGCCTGAGCGCAGGCCAATGGCCTGAGCGCAGGCCAATGGCCTGAGCGCAGGCCAATGGCCTGAGCGCAGGCCAATGGCCTGAGCGCAGGCCAATGGCCTGAGCGCAGGCCAATGGCCTGAGCGCAGCCAATGGCCGCCTAGCGCAGGCCAATGCCTGAGCGCAGGCCAATGGCCTGAGCGCAGGCCAATGGCCTGAGCGCAGGCCAATGGCCTGAGCGCAGGCCAATGGCCTGAGCGCAGGCCAATGGCCTGAGCGCAGGCCAATGGCCTGAGCGCAGGCCAATGGCCTGAGCGCAGGCCAATGGCCTGAGCGCAGGCCAATGGCCTGAGCGCAGGCCAATGGCCTGAGCGCAGGCCAATGGCCTGAGCGCAGGCCAATGGCCTGAGCGCAGGCCAATGGCCTGAGCGCAGGCCAATGGCCTGAGCGCAGGCCAATGGCCTGAGCGCAGGCCAATGGCCTGAGCGCAGGCCAATGCCTGAGCGCAGGCCGGGCCTGCTGGTTTTATACCTGCTGCTGGGATTGAGAAAGCTGCCTCTGATTGGTTGACAAGGCTGCTGGGATTGACAAAGCTGCCTCTGGTTGGTTAACAAGGCATTCTTTGATTGACAAGGCATCTGTCCCTCCCCTCACTCATAGCTCACCAATTAACCCATTAACTAACGTCTAGGCAAACCAATCAACCCACTTGAAGGATTACTGTTAATTTTTTTCCCTTAGGGTGTCCCTATGTTCAATGGAGAAATGTTGGGGGGCATGGAGTTCTCCGACTCCCGAGCCGTCTGAAGGCAATCCTGTACAGTGAAGGGTTTTGTTTAAAACGTCTAGTGTTTTATTATGCTTCTATACATGTTGGATGCCGCCCAGCGTGGCTGGGGCAACGCAGCCGTTGCGTGGGGTATAAAGAATAAAATTATCATTATGGAATGGGGCGACCCGCTGTGTGTGTGTGTCTTTGTGCTTAATACACTTGGAGGGGAGAGCTGGCTGGAACGCTAAACAAAAGCAGCAGAACGCACTGCAACATTTGGTTGCAGGGCCCATTTGTGACATACCACAGATGAAGTCCCTACTTTGAAGCATTTACCATATAGGAAATCCCCCCCCCCCTCCTTTTGAACTGACAAGTGTAAAAGCATGAGACAAAAGGAACGGGAAGGAAAGAGGAAACTTTGCACAATCTGGAAGAGAGTGAAAGAAGAAAAGAGTGGTAAAGGAACTAAAGAAAAAAAAATGACAAAGGTGGGGGGGGGGGAGAAGAAAAAAAATCCAAATCAAGAGGGAAAAGAGAGAGAGAAATTGGGTGGCCTGAGCGCAGGCCAATGGCCTGAGCGCAGGCCAATGGCCTGAGCGCAGGCCAATGGCCTGAGCGCAGGCCAATGGCCTGAGCGCAGGCCAATGGCCTGAGCGCAGGCCAATGGCCTGAGCGCAGGCCAATGGCCTGAGCGCAGGCCAATGGCCTGAGCGGCACTGGCCTGAGGCCAATGCTGAGCGCAGGCCAATGGCCTGAGGCCAGGCCAATGGCCTGAGCGCAGGCCAATGCCTGAGCGCAGGCCAATTGCCTGAGGCAGGCCAATGCCTGAGCGCAGGCCAATGGCCTGAGCGCAGGCCAATGGCCTGAGCGCAAGGCCAATGGCCTGAGCAGCGGCAGGCAACCAATGGCCTGCGCGCCAAGCGCAGGCCAATGGCCTGAGCGCAGGCCAATGGCCTGAGCGCAGGCCAATGGCCTGAGCGCAGGCCAATGGCCTGAGCGCAGGCCAATGGCCTGAGCGCAGGCCAATGGCCTGAGCGCAGGCCAATGGCCTGAGCGCAGGCCAATGGCCTGAGCGCAGGCCAATGGCCTGAGCGCAGGCCAATGGCCTGAGCGCAGGCCAATGGCCTGAGCGCAGGCCGGGCCTGCTGGTTTTATACCTGCTGCTGGGATTGAGAAAGCTGCCTCTGATTGGTTGACAAGGCTGCTGGGATTGACAAAGCTGCCTCTGGTTGGTTAACAAGGCATTCTTTGATTGACAAGGCATCTGCCCCTCCCCTCACCTCATAGCTCACCAATTAACCCATTAACTAACGTCTAGGCAAACCAATCAACCCACTTGAAGGATTACTGTTAATTTTTTTCCCTTAGGGTGTCCCTATGTTCAATGGAGAAATGTTGGGGGGCATGGAGTTCTCCGACTCCCGAGCCGTCTGAAGGCAATCCTGTACAGTGAAGGGTTTTGTTTAAAACGTCTAGTGTTTTATTATGCTTCTATACATGTTGGATGCCGCCCAGCGTGGCTGGGGCAACGCAGTCCGTTGCGTGGGGTATAAAGAATAAAATTATCATTATGGAATGGGGCGACCCGCTGTGTGTGTGTGTGTCTTTGTGCTTAATACACTTGGAGGGGAGAGCTGGCTGGAACGCTAAACAAAAGCAGCAGAACGCACTGCAACATTTGGTTGCAGGGCCCATTTGTGACATACCACAGATGAAGTCCCTACTTTGAAGCATTTACCATATAGAAATCCCCCCCCCCTCCTTTTGAACTGACAAGTGTAAAAGCATGAGACAAAAGGAACGGGAAGGAAAGAGGAAACTTTGCACAATCTGGAAGAGAGTGAAAGAAGAAAAGAGTGGTAAAGGAACTAAAGAAAAAAAAATGACAATAGGTGGGGGGGGGGAGAAGAAAAAAAATCCAAATCAAGAGGGAAAAGAGAGAGAGAAATTGGGTGGCCTGAGCGCAGGCCAATGGCCTGAGCGCAGGCCAATGGCCTGAGCGCAGGCCAATGGCCTGAGCGCAGGCCAATGGCCTGAGCGCAGGCCAATGGCCTGAGCGCAGGCCAATGGCCTGAGCGCAGGCCAATGGCCTGAGCGCAGGCCAATGGCCTGAGCGCAGGCCAATGGCCTGAGCGCAGGCCAATGGCCTGAGCGCAGGCCAATGGCCTGAGCGCAGGCCAATGGCCTGAGCGCAGGCCAATGGCCTGAGCGCAGGCCAATGGCCTGAGCGCAGGCCAATGGCCTGAGCGCAGGCCAATGGCCTGAGCGCAGGCCAATGGCCTGAGCGCAGGCCAATGGCCTGAGCGCAGGCCAATGGCCTGAGCGCAGGCCAATGGCCTGAGCGCAGGCCAATGGCCTGAGCGCAGGCCAATGGCCTGAGCGCAGGCCAATGGCCTGAGCGCAGGCCAATGGCCTGAGCGCAGGCCAATGGCCTGAGCGCAGGCCGGGCCTGCTGGTTTTATACCTGCTGCTGGGATTGAGAAAGCTGCCTCTGATTGGTTGACAAGGCTGCTGGGATTGACAAAGCTGCCTCTGGTTGGTTAACAAGGCATTCTTTGATTGACAAGGCATCTGTCCCTCCCCTCACCTCATAGCTCACCAATTAACCCATTAACTAACGTCTAGGCAAACCAATCAACCCACTTGAAGGATTACTGTTAATTTTTTTCCCTTAGGGTGTCCCTATGTTCAATGGAGAAATGTTGGGGGGCATGGAGTTCTCCGACTCCCGAGCCGTCTGAAGGCAATCCTGTACAGTGAAGGGTTTTGTTTAAAACGTCTAGTGTTTTATTATGCTTCTATACATGTTGGATGCCGCCCAGCGTGGCTGGGGCAACGCAGTCCGTTGCGTGGGGTATAAAGAATAAAATTATCATTATGGAATGGGGCGACCCGCTGTGTGTGTGTGTGTCTTTGTGCTTAATACACTTGGAGGGGAGAGCTGGCTGGAACGCTAAACAAAAGCAGCAGAACGCACTGCAACATTTGGTTGCAGGGCCCATTTGTGACATACCACAGATGAAGTCCCTACTTTGAAGCATTTACCATATAGAAATCCCCCCCCCCCTCCTTTTGAACTGACAAGTGTAAAAGCATGAGACAAAAGGAACGGGAAGGAAAGAGGAAACTTTGCACAATCTGGAAGAGAGTGAAAGAAGAAAAGAGTGGTAAAGGAACTAAAGAAAAAAAAATGACAATAGGTGGGGGGGGGGGAGAAGAAAAAAAATCCAAATCAAGAGGGAAAAGAGAGAGAGAAATTGGGTGGCCTGAGCGCAGGCCAATGGCCTGAGCGCAGGCCAATGGCCTGAGCGCAGGCCAATGGCCTGAGCGCAGGCCAATGGCCTGAGCGCAGGCCAATGGCCTGAGCGCAGGCCAATGGCCTGAGCGCAGGCCAATGGCCTGAGCGCAGGCCAATGGCCTGAGCGCAGGCCAATGGCCTGAGCGCAGGCCAATGGCCTGAGCGCAGGCCAATGGCCTGAGCGCAGGCCAATGGCCTGAGCGCAGGCCAATGGCCTGAGCGCAGGCCAATGGCCTGAGCGCAGGCCAATGGCCTGAGCGCAGGCCAATGGCCTGAGCGCAGGCCAATGGCCTGAGCGCAGGCCGGGCCTGCTGGTTTTATACCTGCTGCTGGGATTGAGAAAGCTGCCTCTGATTGGTTGACAAGGCTGCTGGGATTGACAAAGCTGCCTCTGGTTGGTTAACAAGGCATTCTTTGATTGACAAGGCATCTGTCCCTCCCCTCACCTCATAGCTCACCAATTAACCCATTAACTAACGTCTAGGCAAACCAATCAACCCACTTGAAGGATTACTGTTAATTTTTTTCCCTTAGGGTGTCCCTATGTTCAATGGAGAAATGTTGGGGGGCATGGAGTTCTCCGACTCCCGAGCCGTCTGAAGGCAATCCTGTACAGTGAAGGGTTTTGTTTAAAACGTCTAGTGTTTTATTATGCTTCTATACATGTTGGATGCCGCCCAGCGTGGCTGGGGCAACGCAGTCCGTTGCGTGGGGTATAAAGAATAAAATTATCATTATGGAATGGGGCGACCCGCTGTGTGTGTGTGTGTCTTTGTGCTTAATACACTTGGAGGGGAGAGCTGGCTGGAACGCTAAACAAAAGCAGCAGAACGCACTGCAACATTTGGTTGCAGGGCCCATTTGTGACATACCACAGATGAAGTCCCTACTTTGAAGCATTTACCATATAGAAATCCCCCCCCCCTCCTTTTGAACTGACAAGTGTAAAAGCATGAGACAAAAGGAACGGGAAGGAAAGAGGAAACTTTGCACAATCTGGAAGAGAGTGAAAGAAGAAAAGAGTGGTAAAGGAACTAAAGAAAAAAAAATGACAATAGGTGGGGGGGGGGGGAGAAGAAAAAAAATCCAAATCAAGAGGGAAAAGAGAGAGAGAAATTGGGTGGCCTGAGCGCAGGCCAATGGCCTGAGCGCAGGCCAATGGCCTGCTGGTTTTATACCTGCTGCTGGGATTGAGAAAGCTGCCTCTGATTGGTTGACAAGGCTGCTGGGATTGACAAAGCTGCCTCTGGTTGGTTAACAAGGCATTCTTTGATTGACAAGGCATCTGTCCCTCCCCTCACCTCATAGCTCACCAATTAACCCATTAACTAACGTCTAGGCAAACCAATCAACCCACTTGAAGGATTACTGTTAATTTTTTTCCCTTAGGGTGTCCCTATGTTCAATGGAGAAATGTTGGGGGGCATGGAGTTCTCCGACTCCCGAGCCGTCTGAAGGCAATCCTGTACAGTGAAGGGTTTTGTTTAAAACGTCTAGTGTTTTATTATGCTTCTATACATGTTGGATGCCGCCCAGCGTGGCTGGGGCAACGCAGTCCGTTGCGTGGGGTATAAAGAATAAAATTATCATTATGGAATGGGGCGACCCGCTGTGTGTGTGTGTGTCTTTGTGCTTAATACACTTGGAGGGGAGAGCTGGCTGGAACGCTAAACAAAAGCAGCAGAACGCACTGCAACATTTGGTTGCAGGGCCCATTTGTGACATACCACAGATGAAGTCCCTACTTTGAAGCATTTACCATATAGAAATCCCCCCCCCCTTCCTTTTGAACTGACAAGTGTAAAAGCATGAGACAAAAGGAACGGGAAGGAAAGAGGAAACTTTGCACAATCTGGAAGAGAGTGAAAGAAGAAAAGAGTGGTAAAGGAACTAAAGAAAAAAAAATGACAATAGGTGGGGGGGGGGAGAAGAAAAAAAATCCAAATCAAGAGGGAAAAGAGAGAGAGAAATTGGGTGGCCTGAGCGCAGGCCAATGGCCTGAGCGCAGGCCAATGGCCTGAGCGCAGGCCAATGGCCTGAGCGCAGGCCAATGGCCTGAGCGCAGGCCAATGGCCTGAGCGCAGGCCAATGGCCTGAGCGCAGGCCAATGGCCTGAGCGCAGGCCAATGGCCTGAGCGCAGGCCAATGGCCTGAGCGCAGGCCAATGGCCTGAGCGCAGGCCAATGGCCTGAGCGCAGGCCAATGGCCTGAGCGCAGGCCAATGGCCTGAGCGCAGGCCAATGGCCTGAGCGCAGGCCGGGCCTGCTGGTTTTATACCTGCTGCTGGGATTGAGAAAGCTGCCTCTGATTGGTTGACAAGGCTGCTGGGATTGACAAAGCTGCCTCTGGTTGGTTAACAAGGCATTCTTTGATTGACAAGGCATCTGTCCCTCCCCTCACCTCATAGCTCACCAATTAACCCATTAACTAACGTCTAGGCAAACCAATCAACCCACTTGAAGGATTACTGTTAATTTTTTTCCCTTAGGGTGTCCCTATGTTCAATGGAGAAATGTTGGGGGGCATGGAGTTCTCCGACTCCCGAGCCGTCTGAAGGCAATCCTGTACAGTGAAGGGTTTTGTTTAAAACGTCTAGTGTTTTATTATGCTTCTATACATGTTGGATGCCGCCCAGCGTGGCTGGGGCAACGCAGTCCGTTGCGTGGGGTATAAAGAATAAAATTATCATTATGGAATGGGGCGACCCGCTGTGTGTGTGTGTGTCTTTGTGCTTAATACACTTGGAGGGGAGAGCTGGCTGGAACGCTAAACAAAAGCAGCAGAACGCACTGCAACATTTGGTTGCAGGGCCCATTTGTGACATACCACAGATGAAGTCCCTACTTTGAAGCATTTACCATATAGAAATCCCCCCCCCCCTCCTTTTGAACTGACAAGTGTAAAAGCATGAGACAAAAGGAACGGGAAGGAAAGAGGAAACTTTGCACAATCTGGAAGAGAGTGAAAGAAGAAAAGAGTGGTAAAGGAACTAAAGAAAAAAAAATGACAATAGGTGGGGGGGGGGAGAAGAAAAAAAATCCAAATCAAGAGGGAAAAGAGAGAGAGAAATTGGGTGGCCTGAGCGCAGGCCAATGGCCTGCTGGTTTTATACCTGCTGCTGGGATTGAGAAAGCTGCCTCTGATTGGTTGACAAGGCTGCTGGGATTGACAAAGCTGCCTCTGGTTGGTTAACAAGGCATTCTTTGATTGACAAGGCATCTGTCCCTCCCCTCACCTCATAGCTCACCAATTAACCCATTAACTAACGTCTAGGCAAACCAATCAACCCACTTGAAGGATTACTGTTAATTTTTTTCCCTTAGGGTGTCCCTATGTTCAATGGAGAAATGTTGGGGGGCATGGAGTTCTCCGACTCCCGAGCCGTCTGAAGGCAATCCTGTACAGTGAAGGGTTTTGTTTAAAACGTCTAGTGTTTTATTATGCTTCTATACATGTTGGATGCCGCCCAGCGTGGCTGGGGCAACGCAGTCCGTTGCGTGGGGTATAAAGAATAAAATTATCATTATGGAATGGGGCGACCCGCTGTGTGTGTGTGTGTCTTTGTGCTTAATACACTTGGAGGGGAGAGCTGGCTGGAACGCTAAACAAAAGCAGCAGAACGCACTGCAACATTTGGTTGCAGGGCCCATTTGTGACATACCACAGATGAAGTCCCTACTTTGAAGCATTTACCATATAGAAATCCCCCCCCCCCTCCTTTTGAACTGACAAGTGTAAAAGCATGAGACAAAAGGAACGGGAAGGAAAGAGGAAACTTTGCACAATCTGGAAGAGAGTGAAAGAAGAAAAGAGTGGTAAAGGAACTAAAGAAAAAAAAATGACAATAGGTGGGGGGGGGGGAGAAGAAAAAAAATCCAAATCAAGAGGGAAAAGAGAGAGAGAAATTGGGTGGCCTGAGCGCAGGCCAATGGCCTGAGCGCAGGCCAATGGCCTGAGCGCAGGCCAATGGCCTGAGCGCAGGCCAATGGCCTGAGCGCAGGCCAATGGCCTGAGCGCAGGCCAATGGCCTGAGCGCAGGCCAATGGCCTGAGCGCAGGCCAATGGCCTGAGCGCAGGCCAATGGCCTGAGCGCAGGCCAATGGCCTGAGCGCAGGCCAATGGCCTGAGCGCAGGCCAATGGCCTGAGCGCAGGCCAATGGCCTGAGCGCAGGCCAATGGCCTGAGCGCAGGCCAATGGCCTGAGCGCAGGCCAATGGCCTGAGCGCAGGCCAATGGCCTGAGCGCAGGCCAATGGCCTGAGCGCAGGCCAATGGCCTGAGCGCAGGCCGGGCCTGCTGGTTTTATACCTGCTGCTGGGATTGAGAAAGCTGCCTCTGATTGGTTGACAAGGCTGCTGGGATTGACAAAGCTGCCTCTGGTTGGTTAACAAGGCATTCTTTGATTGACAAGGCATCTGTCCCTCCCCTCACCTCATAGCTCACCAATTAACCCATTAACTAACGTCTAGGCAAACCAATCAACCCACTTGAAGGATTACTGTTAATTTTTTTTCCTTAGGGTGTCCCTATGTTCAATGGAGAAATGTTGGGGGGTATGGAGTTCTCCGACTCCCGAGCCGTCTGAAGGCAATCCTGTACAGTGAAGGGTTTTGTTTAAAACGTCTAGTGTTTTATTATGCTTCTATACATGTTGGATGCCGCCCAGCGTGGCTGGGGCAACGCAGTCCGTTGCGTGGGGTATAAAGAATAAAATTATCATTATGGAATGGGGCGACCCGCTGTGTGTGTGTGTGTCTTTGTGCTTAATACACTTGGAGGGGAGAGCTGGCTGGAACGCTAAACAAAAGCAGCAGAACGCACTGCAACATTTGGTTGCAGGGCCCATTTGTGACATACCACAGATGAAGTCCCTACTTTGAAGCATTTACCATATAGAAATCCCCCCCCCTCCTTTTGAACTGACAAGTGTAAAAGCATGAGACAAAAGGAACGGGAAGGAAAGAGGAAACTTTGCACAATCTGGAAGAGAGTGAAAGAAGAAAAGAGTGGTAAAGGAACTAAAGAAAAAAAAATGACAATAGGTGGGGGGGGGGAGAAGAAAAAAAATCCAAATCAAGAGGGAAAAGAGAGAGAGAAATTGGGTGGCCTGAGCGCAGGCCAATGGCCTGCTGGTTTTATACCTGCTGCTGGGATTGAGGAAGCTCCCTCTGATTGGTTGACAAGGCTGCTGGGATTTACAAAGCGGCCTCTGGTTGGTTAACAAGGCATTCTTTGATTGACAAGGCATCGGTCCCTCCCCTTCACCTCATAGCTCACCAATTAACCCATTAACTAACGTCTAGGCAAACCAATCAACCCACTTGAAGGATTACTGTTAATCTCTTTTCCTTAGGGTGTCCCTATGTTCAATGGAGAAATGTTGGGGGGTATGGAGTTCTCCGACTCCCGAGCCGTCTGAAGGCAATCCTGTACAGTGAAGGGTTTTGTTTAAAACGTCTAGTGTTTTATTATGCTTCTATACATGTTGGATGCCGCCCAGCGTGGCTGGGGCAACCCAGTCCGTTGCGTGGGGTATAAAGAATAAAATTATCATTATGGAATGGGGCGACCCGCTGTGTGTGTGTGTGTCTTTGTGCTTAATACACTTGGAGGGGAGAGCTGGCTGGAACTCTAAACAAAAGCAGCAGAACGCACTGCAACATTTGGTTGCAGGTCCCATTTGTGACATACCACAGATGAAGTCCCTACTTTGAAGCATTTACCATATAGAAATCCCCCCCCCTCCTTTTGGACTGACAAGTGTAAAAGCATGAGACAAAAGGAACGGGAAGGAAAGAGGAAACTTTGCACAATCTGGAAGAGAGTGAAAGAAGAAAAGAGTGGTAAAGGAACTAAAGAAAAAAAAATGACAATAGGTGGGGGGGGGGAGAAGAAAAAAAATCCAAATCAAGAGGGAAAAGAGAGAGAGAAATTGGGTGGCCTGAGCGCAGGCCAATGGCCTGAGCGCAGGCCAATGGCCTGAGCGCAGGCCAATGGCCTGAGCGCAGGCCAATGGCCTGAGCGCAGGCCAATGGCCTGAGCGCAGGCCAATGGCCTGAGCGCAGGCCAATGGCCTGAGCGCAGGCCAATGGCCTGAGCGCAGGCCAATGGCCTGAGCGCAGGCCAATGGCCTGAGCGCAGGCCAATGGCCTGAGCGCAGGCCAATGGCCTGAGCGCAGGCCAATGGCCTGAGCGCAGGCCGGGCCTGCTGGTTTTATACCTGCTGCTGGGATTGAGAAAGCTGCCTCTGATTGGTTGACAAGGCTGCTGGGATTGACAAAGCTGCCTCTGGTTGGTTAACAAGGCATTCTTTGATTGACAAGGCATCTGTCCCTCCCCTCACCTCATAGCTCACCAATTAACCCATTAACTAACGTCTAGGCAAACCAATCAACCCACTTGAAGGATTACTGTTAATTTTTTTCCCTTAGGGTGTCCCTATGTTCAATGGAGAAATGTTGGGGGGCATGGAGTTCTCCGACTCCCGAGCCGTCTGAAGGCAATCCTGTACAGTGAAGGGTTTTGTTTAAAACGTCTAGTGTTTTATTATGTTTCCATACATGTTGGATGCCGCCCAGCGTGGCTGGGGCAACGCAGTCCGTTGCGTGGGGTATAAAGAATAAAATTATCATTATGGAATGGGGCGACCCACTGTGTGTGTGTGTGTTTGTGCTTAATACACTTGGAGGGAAGAGCTGGCTGGAACGCTAAACAAAAGCAGCAGAACGCACTGCAACATTTGGTTGCAGGGCCCATTTGTGACATACCACAGATGAAGTCCCTACTTTGAAGCATTTACCATATAGAAATCCCCCCCCCCTCCTTTTGAACTGACAAGTGAAAAAGCATGAGACAAAAGGAACGGGAAGGAAAGAGGAAACTTTGCACAATCTGGAAGAGAGTGAAAGAAGAAAAGAGTGGTAAAGGAACTAAAGAAAACAAAAAAAAAATGACAGTAGGTGGGGGGGGGGAGAAAAAAATCCAAATCAAGAGGGAAAAGAGAGAGAGAAATTGGGTGGCCTGAGCGCAGGCCAATGGCCTGAGCGCAGGCCGGGCCTGCTGGTTTTATACCTGCTGCTGGGATTGAGAAAGCTGCCTCTGATTGGTTGACAAGGCTGCTGGGATTGACAAAGCTGCCTCTGGTTGGTTAACAAGGCATTCTTTGATTGACAAGGCATCTGTCCCTCCCCTCACCTCATAGCTCACCAATTAACCCATTAACTAACGTCTAGGCAAACCAATCAACCCACTTGAAGGATTACTGTTAATTTTTTTTCCTTAGGGTGTCCTTATGTTCAATGGAGAAATGTTGGGGGGCATGGAGTTCTCCGACTCCCGAGCCGTCTGAAGGCAATCCTGTACAGTGAAGGGTTTTGTTTAAAACGTCTAGTGTTTTATTATGCTTCTATACATGTTGGATGCCGCCCAGCGTGGCTGGGGCAACCCAGTCCGTTGCGTGGGGTATAAAGAATAAAATTATCATTATGGAATGGGGCGACCCACTGTGTGTGTGTGTGTTTGTGCTTAATACACTTGGAGGGAAGAGCTGGCTGGAACGCTAAACAAAAGCAGCAGAACGCACTGCAACATTTGGTTGCAGGGCCCATTTGTGACATACCACAGATGAAGTCCCTACTTTGAAGCATTTACCATATAGAAATCCCCCCCCCCTCCTTTTGAACTGACAAGTGAAAAAGCATGAGACAAAAGGAACGGGAAGGAAAGAGGAAACTTTGCACAATCTGGAAGAGAGTGAAAGAAGAAAAGAGTGGTAAAGGAACTAAAGAAAACAAAAAAAAAATGACAATAGGTGGGGGGGGGGAGAAGAAAAAAAATCCAAATCAAGAGGGAAAAGAGAGAGAGAAATTGGGTGGCCTGAGCGCAGGCCAATGGCCTGCTGGTTTTATACCTGCTGTTGGGATTGAGAAAGCTGCCTCTGATTGGTTGACAAGGCTGCTGGGATTTACAAAGCGGCCTCTGGTTGGTTAACAAGGCATTCTTTGATTGACAAGGCATCGGTCCCTCCCCTTCACCTCATAGCTCACCAATTAACCCATTAACTAACGTCTAGGCAAACCAATCAACCCACTTGAAGGATTACTGTTAATCTCTTTTCCTTAGGGTGTCCCTATGTTCAATGGAGAAATGTTGGGGGGTATGGAGTTCTCCGACTCCCGAGCCGTCTGAAGGCAATCCTGTACAGTGAAGGGTTTTGTTTAAAACGTCTAGTGTTTTATTATGCTTCTATACATGTTGGATGCCGCCCAGCGTGGCTGGGGCAACGCAGTCCGTTGCGTGGGGTATAAAGAATAAAATTATCATTATGGAATGGGGCGACCCGCTGTGTGTGTGTGTGTCTTTGTGCTTAATACACTTGGAGGGGAGAGCTGGCTGGAACGCTAAACAAAAGCAGCAGAACGCACTGCAACATTTGGTTGCAGGGCCCATTTGTGACATACCACAGATGAAGTCCCTACTTTGAAGCATTTACCATATAGAAATCCCCCCCCCCCTCCTTTTGAACTGACAAGTGTAAAAGCATGAGACAAAAGGAACGGGAAGGAAAGAGGAAACTTTGCACAATCTGGAAGAGAGTGAAAGAAGAAAAGAGTGGTAAAGGAACTAAAGAAAAAAAAATGACAATAGGTGGGGGGGGGGGAGAAAAAAATCCAAATCAAGAGGGAAAAGAGAGAGAGAAATTGGGTGGCCTGAGCGCAGGCCAATGGCCTGAGCGCAGGCCAATGGCCTGAGCGCAGGCCAATGGCCTGAGCGCAGGCCAATGGCCTGAGCGCAGGCCAATGGCCTGAGCGCAGGCCAATGGCCTGAGCGCAGGCCAATGGCCTGAGCGCAGGCCAATGGCCTGAGCGCAGGCCAATGGCCTGAGCGCAGGCCAATGGCCTGAGCGCAGGCCAATGGCCTGAGCGCAGGCCAATGGCCTGAGCGCAGGCCAATGGCCTGAGCGCAGGCCAATGGCCTGAGCGCAGGCCAATGGCCTGAGCGCAGGCCAATGGCCTGAGCGCAGGCCAATGGCCTGAGCGCAGGCCAATGGCCTGAGCGCAGGCCAATGGCCTGAGCGCAGGCCAATGGCCTGAGCGCAGGCCGGGCCTGCTGGTTTTATACCTGCTGCTGGGATTGAGAAAGCTGCCTCTGATTGGTTGACAAGGCTGCTGGGATTGACAAAGCTGCCTCTGGTTGGTTAACAAGGCATTCTTTGATTGACAAGGCATCTGTCCCTCCCCTCACCTCATAGCTCACCAATTAACCCATTAACTAACGTCTAGGCAAACCAATCAACCCACTTGAAGGATTACTGTTAATTTTTTTCCCTTAGGGTGTCCCTATGTTCAATGGAGAAATGTTGGGGGGCATGGAGTTCTCCGACTCCCGAGCCGTCTGAAGGCAATCCTGTACAGTGAAGGGTTTTGTTTAAAACGTCTAGTGTTTTATTATGTTTCCATACATGTTGGATGCCGCCCAGCGTGGCTGGGGCAACGCAGTCCGTTGCGTGGGGTATAAAGAATAAAATTATCATTATGGAATGGGGCGACCCACTGTGTGTGTGTGTGTTTGTGCTTAATACACTTGGAGGGAAGAGCTGGCTGGAACGCTAAACAAAAGCAGCAGAACGCACTGCAACATTTGGTTGCAGGGCCCATTTGTGACATACCACAGATGAAGTCCCTACTTTGAAGCATTTACCATATAGAAATCCCCCCCCCCTCCTTTTGAACTGACAAGTGAAAAAGCATGAGACAAAAGGAACGGGAAGGAAAGAGGAAACTTTGCACAATCTGGAAGAGAGTGAAAGAAGAAAAGAGTGGTAAAGGAACTAAAGAAAACAAAAAAAAAATGACAGTAGGTGGGGGGGGGGAGAAAAAAATCCAAATCAAGAGGGAAAAGAGAGAGAGAAATTGGGTGGCCTGAGCGCAGGCCAATGGCCTGAGCGCAGGCCGGGCCTGCTGGTTTTATACCTGCTGCTGGGATTGAGAAAGCTGCCTCTGATTGGTTGACAAGGCTGCTGGGATTGACAAAGCTGCCTCTGGTTGGTTAACAAGGCATTCTTTGATTGACAAGGCATCTGTCCCTCCCCTCACCTCATAGCTCACCAATTAACCCATTAACTAACGTCTAGGCAAACCAATCAACCCACTTGAAGGATTACTGTTAATTTTTTTTCCTTAGGGTGTCCTTATGTTCAATGGAGAAATGTTGGGGGGCATGGAGTTCTCCGACTCCCGAGCCGTCTGAAGGCAATCCTGTACAGTGAAGGGTTTTGTTTAAAACGTCTAGTGTTTTATTATGCTTCTATACATGTTGGATGCCGCCCAGCGTGGCTGGGGCAACCCAGTCCGTTGCGTGGGGTATAAAGAATAAAATTATCATTATGGAATGGGGCGACCCACTGTGTGTGTGTGTGTTTGTGCTTAATACACTTGGAGGGAAGAGCTGGCTGGAACGCTAAACAAAAGCAGCAGAACGCACTGCAACATTTGGTTGCAGGGCCCATTTGTGACATACCACAGATGAAGTCCCTACTTTGAAGCATTTACCATATAGAAATCCCCCCCCCCTCCTTTTGAACTGACAAGTGAAAAAGCATGAGACAAAAGGAACGGGAAGGAAAGAGGAAACTTTGCACAATCTGGAAGAGAGTGAAAGAAGAAAAGAGTGGTAAAGGAACTAAAGAAAACAAAAAAAAAATGACAATAGGTGGGGGGGGGGAGAAGAAAAAAAATCCAAATCAAGAGGGAAAAGAGAGAGAGAAATTGGGTGGCCTGAGCGCAGGCCAATGGCCTGCTGGTTTTATACCTGCTGTTGGGATTGAGAAAGCTGCCTCTGATTGGTTGACAAGGCTGCTGGGATTTACAAAGCGGCCTCTGGTTGGTTAACAAGGCATTCTTTGATTGACAAGGCATCGGTCCCTCCCCTTCACCTCATAGCTCACCAATTAACCCATTAACTAACGTCTAGGCAAACCAATCAACCCACTTGAAGGATTACTGTTAATCTCTTTTCCTTAGGGTGTCCCTATGTTCAATGGAGAAATGTTGGGGGGTATGGAGTTCTCCGACTCCCGAGCCGTCTGAAGGCAATCCTGTACAGTGAAGGGTTTTGTTTAAAACGTCTAGTGTTTTATTATGCTTCTATACATGTTGGATGCCGCCCAGCGTGGCTGGGGCAACGCAGTCCGTTGCGTGGGGTATAAAGAATAAAATTATCATTATGGAATGGGGCGACCCGCTGTGTGTGTGTGTGTCTTTGTGCTTAATACACTTGGAGGGGAGAGCTGGCTGGAACGCTAAACAAAAGCAGCAGAACGCACTGCAACATTTGGTTGCAGGGCCCATTTGTGACATACCACAGATGAAGTCCCTACTTTGAAGCATTTACCATATAGAAATCCCCCCCCCCCTCCTTTTGAACTGACAAGTGTAAAAGCATGAGACAAAAGGAACGGGAAGGAAAGAGGAAACTTTGCACAATCTGGAAGAGAGTGAAAGAAGAAAAGAGTGGTAAAGGAACTAAAGAAAAAAAAATGACAATAGGTGGGGGGGGGGGAGAAGAAAAAAAATCCAAATCAAGAGGGAAAAGAGAGAGAGAAATTGGGTGGCCTGAGCGCAGGCCAATGGCCTGCTGGTTTTATACCTGCTGCTGGGATTGAGAAAGCTGCCTCTGATTGGTTGACAAGGCTGCTGGGATTGACAAAGCTGCCTCTGGTTGGTTAACAAGGCATTCTTTGATTGACAAGGCATCTGTCCCTCCCCTCACCTCATAGCTCACCAATTAACCCATTAACTAACGTCTAGGCAAACCAATCAACCCACTTGAAGGATTACTGTTAATTTTTTTTCCTTAGGGTGTCCCTATGTTCAATGGAGAAATGTTGGGGGGTATGGAGTTCTCCGACTCCCGAGCCGTCTGAAGGCAATCCTGTACAGTGAAGGGTTTTGTTTAAAACGTCTAGTGTTTTATTATGCTTCTATACATGTTGGATGCCGCCCAGCGTGGCTGGGGCAACGCAGTCCGTTGCGTGGGGTATAAAGAATAAAATTATCATTATGGAATGGGGCGACCCGCTGTGTGTGTGTGTGTCTTTGTGCTTAATACACTTGGAGGGGAGAGCTGGCTGGAACGCTAAACAAAAGCAGCAGAACGCACTGCAACATTTGGTTGCAGGGCCCATTTGTGACATACCACAGATGAAGTCCCTACTTTGAAGCATTTACCATATAGAAATCCCCCCCCCCTCCTTTTGAACTGACAAGTGTAAAAGCATGAGACAAAAGGAACGGGAAGGAAAGAGGAAACTTTGCACAATCTGGAAGAGAGTGAAAGAAGAAAAGAGTGGTAAAGGAACTAAAGAAAAAAAAATGACAATAGGTGGGGGGGGGGAGAAGAAAAAAAATCCAAATCAAGAGGGAAAAGAGAGAGAGAAATTGGGTGGCCTGAGCGCAGGCCAATGGCCTGAGCGCAGGCCAATGGCCTGAGCGCAGGCCAATGGCCTGAGCGCAGGCCAATGGCCTGAGCGCAGGCCAATGGCCTGAGCGCAGGCCAATGGCCTGAGCGCAGGCCAATGGCCTGAGCGCAGGCCAATGGCCTGAGCGCAGGCCAATGGCCTGAGCGCAGGCCAATGGCCTGAGCGCAGGCCAATGGCCTGAGCGCAGGCCAATGGCCTGAGCGCAGGCCAATGGCCTGAGCGCAGGCCAATGGCCTGAGCGCAGGCCAATGGCCTGAGCGCAGGCCAATGGCCTGAGCGCAGGCCAATGGCCTGAGCGCAGGCCAATGGCCTGAGCGCAGGCCGGGCCTGCTGGTTTTATACCTGCTGCTGGGATTGAGAAAGCTGCCTCTGATTGGTTGACAAGGCTGCTGGGATTGACAAAGCTGCCTCTGGTTGGTTAACAAGGCATTCTTTGATTGACAAGGCATCTGTCCCTCCCCTCACCTCATAGCTCACCAATTAACCCATTAACTAACGTCTAGGCAAACCAATCAACCCACTTGAAGGATTACTGTTAATTTTTTTTCCTTAGGGTGTCCCTATGTTCAATGGAGAAATGTTGGGGGGTATGGAGTTCTCCGACTCCCGAGCCGTCTGAAGGCAATCCTGTACAGTGAAGGGTTTTGTTTAAAACGTCTAGTGTTTTATTATGCTTCTATACATGTTGGATGCCGCCCAGCGTGGCTGGGGCAACGCAGTCCGTTGCGTGGGGTATAAAGAATAAAATTATCATTATGGAATGGGGCGACCCGCTGTGTGTGTGTGTGTCTTTGTGCTTAATACACTTGGAGGGGAGAGCTGGCTGGAACGCTAAACAAAAGCAGCAGAACGCACTGCAACATTTGGTTGCAGGGCCCATTTGTGACATACCACAGATGAAGTCCCTACTTTGAAGCATTTACCATATAGAAATCCCCCCCCCTCCTTTTGAACTGACAAGTGTAAAAGCATGAGACAAAAGGAACGGGAAGGAAAGAGGAAACTTTGCACAATCTGGAAGAGAGTGAAAGAAGAAAAGAGTGGTAAAGGAACTAAAGAAAAAAAAATGACAATAGGTGGGGGGGGGGAGAAGAAAAAAAATCCAAATCAAGAGGGAAAAGAGAGAGAGAAATTGGGTGGCCTGAGCGCAGGCCAATGGCCTGAGCGCAGGCCAATGGCCTGAGCGCAGGCCAATGGCCTGAGCGCAGGCCAATGGCCTGAGCGCAGGCCAATGGCCTGAGCGCAGGCCAATGGCCTGAGCGCAGGCCAATGGCCTGAGCGCAGGCCAATGGCCTGAGCGCAGGCCAATGGCCTGAGCGCAGGCCAATGGCCTGAGCGCAGGCCAATGGCCTGAGCGCAGGCCAATGGCCTGAGCGCAGGCCAATGGCCTGAGCGCAGGCCAATGGCCTGAGCGCAGGCCAATGGCCTGAGCGCAGGCCAATGGCCTGAGCGCAGGCCAATGGCCTGAGCGCAGGCCAATGGCCTGAGCGCAGGCCAATGGCCTGAGCGCAGGCCGGGCCTGCTGGTTTTATACCTGCTGCTGGGATTGAGAAAGCTGCCTCTGATTGGTTGACAAGGCTGCTGGGATTGACAAAGCTGCCTCTGGTTGGTTAACAAGGCATTCTTTGATTGACAAGGCATCTGTCCCTCCCCTCACCTCATAGCTCACCAATTAACCCATTAACTAACGTCTAGGCAAACCAATCAACCCACTTGAAGGATTACTGTTAATTTTTTTCCCTTAGGGTGTCCCTATGTTCAATGGAGAAATGTTGGGGGGCATGGAGTTCTCCGACTCCCGAGCCGTCTGAAGGCAATCCTGTACAGTGAAGGGTTTTGTTTAAAACGTCTAGTGTTTTATTATGCTTCTATACATGTTGGATGCCGCCCAGCGTGGCTGGGGCAACGCAGTCCGTTGCGTGGGGTATAAAGAATAAAATTATCATTATGGAATGGGGCGACCCGCTGTGTGTGTGTGTGTCTTTGTGCTTAATACACTTGGAGGGGAGAGCTGGCTGGAACGCTAAACAAAAGCAGCAGAACGCACTGCAACATTTGGTTGCAGGGCCCATTTGTGACATACCACAGATGAAGTCCCTACTTTGAAGCATTTACCATATAGAAATCCCCCCCCCCTCCTTTTGAACTGACAAGTGTAAAAGCATGAGACAAAAGGAACGGGAAGGAAAGAGGAAACTTTGCACAATCTGGAAGAGAGTGAAAGAAGAAAAGAGTGGTAAAGGAACTAAAGAAAAAAAAATGACAATAGGTGGGGGGGGGGGGAGAAAAAAATCCAAATCAAGAGGGAAAAGAGAGAGAGAAATTGGGTGGCCTGAGCGCAGGCCAATGGCCTGAGCGCAGGCCGGGCCTGCTGGTTTTATACCTGCTGCTGGGATTGAGAAAGCTGCCTCTGATTGGTTGACAAGGCTGCTGGGATTGACAAAGCTGCCTCTGGTTGGTTAACAAGGCATTCTTTGATTGACAAGGCATCTGTCCCTCCCCTTCACCTCATAGCTCACCAATTAACCCATTAACTAACGTCTAGGCAAACCAATCAACCCACTTGAAGGATTACTGTTAATCTCTTTTCCTTAGGGTGTCCCTATGTTCAATGGAGAAATGTTGGGGGGCATGGAGTTCTCCGACTCCCGAGCCGTCTGAAGGCAATCCTGTACAGTGAAGGGTTTTGTTTAAAACGTCTAGTGTTTTATTATGCTTCTATACATGTTGGATGCCGCCCAGCGTGGCTGGGGCAACCCAGTCCGTTGCGTGGGGTATAAAGAATAAAATTATCATTATGGAATGGGGCGACCCGCTGTGTGTGTGTGTGTCTTTGTGCTTAATACACTTGGAGGGGAGAGCTGGCTGGAACTCTAAACAAAAGCAGCAGAACGCACTGCAACATTTGGTTGCAGGTCCCATTTGTGACATACCACAGATGAAGTCCCTACTTTGAAGCATTTACCATATAGAAATCCCCCCCCCTCCTTTTGAACTGACAAGTGTAAAAGCATGAGATAAAAGGAACGGGAAGGAAAGAGGAAACTTTGCACAATCTGGAAGAGAGTGAAAGAAGAAAAGAGTGGTAAAGGAACTAAAGAAAAAAAAATGACAATAGGTGGGGGGGGGGGGAGAAGAAAAAAAATCCAAATCAAGAGGGAAAAGAGAGAGAGAAATTGGGTGGCCTGAGCGCAGGCCAATGGCCTGCTGGTTTTATACCTGCTGCTGGGATTGAGGAAGCTCCCTCTGATTGGTTGACAAGGCTGCTGGGATTTACAAAGCGGCCTCTGGTTGGTTAACAAGGCATTCTTTGATTGACAAGGCATCGGTCCCTCCCCTTCACCTCATAGCTCACCAATTAACCCATTAACTAACGTCTAGGCAAACCAATCAACCCACTTGAAGGATTACTGTTAATCTCTTTTCCTTAGGGTGTCCCTATGTTCAATGGAGAAATGTTGGGGGGTATGGAGTTCTCCGACTCCCGAGCCGTCTGAAGGCAATCCTGTACAGTGAAGGGTTTTGTTTAAAACGTCTAGTGTTTTATTATGCTTCTATACATGTTGGATGCCGCCCAGCGTGGCTGGGGCAACCCAGTCCGTTGCGTGGGGTATAAAGAATAAAATTATCATTATGGAATGGGGCGACCCGCTGTGTGTGTGTGTGTCTTTGTGCTTAATACACTTGGAGGGGAGAGCTGGCTGGAACTCTAAACAAAAGCAGCAGAACGCACTGCAACATTTGGTTGCAGGTCCCATTTGTGACATACCACAGATGAAGTCCCTACTTTGAAGCATTTACCATATAGAAATCCCCCCCCCTCCTTTTGGACTGACAAGTGTAAAAGCATGAGACAAAAGGAACGGGAAGGAAAGAGGAAACTTTGCACAATCTGGAAGAGAGTGAAAGAAGAAAAGAGTGGTAAAGGAACTAAAGAAAAAAAAATGACAATAGGTGGGGGGGGGGAGAAGAAAAAAAATCCAAATCAAGAGGGAAAAGAGAGAGAGAAATTGGGTGGCCTGAGCGCAGGCCAATGGCCTGAGCGCAGGCCAATGGCCTGAGCGCAGGCCAATGGCCTGAGCGCAGGCCAATGGCCTGAGCGCAGGCCAATGGCCTGAGCGCAGGCCAATGGCCTGAGCGCAGGCCAATGGCCTGAGCGCAGGCCAATGGCCTGAGCGCAGGCCAATGGCCTGAGCGCAGGCCAATGGCCTGAGCGCAGGCCAATGGCCTGAGCGCAGGCCAATGGCCTGAGCGCAGGCCAATGGCCTGAGCGCAGGCCAATGGCCTGAGCGCAGGCCAATGGCCTGAGCGCAGGCCAATGGCCTGAGCGCAGGCCAATGGCCTGAGCGCAGGCCAATGGCCTGAGCGCAGGCCAATGGCCTGAGCGCAGGCCAATGGCCTGAGCGCAGGCCAATGGCCTGAGCGCAGGCCAATGGCCTGAGCGCAGGCCAATGGCCTGAGCGCAGGCCGGGCCTGCTGGTTTTATACCTGCTGCTGGGATTGAGAAAGCTGCCTCTGATTGGTTGACAAGGCTGCTGGGATTGACAAAGCTGCCTCTGGTTGGTTAACAAGGCATTCTTTGATTGACAAGGCATCTGTCCCTCCCCTCACCTCATAGCTCACCAATTAACCCATTAACTAACGTCTAGGCAAACCAATCAACCCACTTGAAGGATTACTGTTAATTTTTTTCCCTTAGGGTGTCCCTATGTTCAATGGAGAAATGTTGGGGGGCATGGAGTTCTCCGACTCCCGAGCCGTCTGAAGGCAATCCTGTACAGTGAAGGGTTTTGTTTAAAACGTCTAGTGTTTTATTATGCTTCTATACATGTTGGATGCCGCCCAGCGTGGCTGGGGCAACCCAGTCCGTTGCGTGGGGTATAAAGAATAAAATTATCATTATGGAATGGGGCGACCCACTGTGTGTGTGTGTGTTTGTGCTTAATACACTTGGAGGGAAGAGCTGGCTGGAACGCTAAACAAAAGCAGCAGAACGCACTGCAACATTTGGTTGCAGGGCCCATTTGTGACATACCACAGATGAAGTCCCTACTTTGAAGCATTTACCATATAGAAATCCCCCCCCCCTCCTTTTGAACTGACAAGTGAAAAAGCATGAGACAAAAGGAACGGGAAGGAAAGAGGAAACTTTGCACAATCTGGAAGAGAGTGAAAGAAGAAAAGAGTGGTAAAGGAACTAAAGAAAACAAAAAAAAAATGACAATAGGTGGGGGGGGGGAGAAGAAAAAAAATCCAAATCAAGAGGGAAAAGAGAGAGAGAAATTGGGTGGCCTGAGCGCAGGCCAATGGCCTGCTGGTTTTATACCTGCTGTTGGGATTGAGAAAGCTGCCTCTGATTGGTTGACAAGGCTGCTGGGATTTACAAAGCGGCCTCTGGTTGGTTAACAAGGCATTCTTTGATTGACAAGGCATCGGTCCCTCCCCTTCACCTCATAGCTCACCAATTAACCCATTAACTAACGTCTAGGCAAACCAATCAACCCACTTGAAGGATTACTGTTAATCTCTTTTCCTTAGGGTGTCCCTATGTTCAATGGAGAAATGTTGGGGGGTATGGAGTTCTCCGACTCCCGAGCCGTCTGAAGGCAATCCTGTACAGTGAAGGGTTTTGTTTAAAACGTCTAGTGTTTTATTATGCTTCTATACATGTTGGATGCCGCCCAGCGTGGCTGGGGCAACCCAGTCCGTTGCGTGGGGTATAAAGAATAAAATTATCATTATGGAATGGGGCGACCCGCTGTGTGTGTGTGTGTCTTTGTGCTTAATACACTTGGAGGGGAGAGCTGGCTGGAACTCTAAACAAAAGCAGCAGAACGCACTGCAACATTTGGTTGCAGGTCCCATTTGTGACATACCACAGATGAAGTCCCTACTTTGAAGCATTTACCATATAGAAATCCCCCCCCCCTCCTTTTGGACTGACAAGTGTAAAAGCATGAGACAAAAGGAACGGGAAGGAAAGAGGAAACTTTGCACAATCTGGAAGAGAGTGAAAGAAGAAAAGAGTGGTAAAGGAACTAAAGAAAAAAAAATGACAATAGGTGGGGGGGGGAGAAGAAAAAAAATCCAAATCAAGA
Source organism: Podarcis liolepis (assembly GCF_965112155.1). NCBI lineage: Eukaryota > Metazoa > Chordata > Lepidosauria > Squamata > Lacertidae > Podarcis > Podarcis liolepis. The sequence goes on along the minus strand of NC_139566.1, from coordinate 29,543,942 downwards.
GGGAAAAGAGAGAGAGAAATTGGGTGGCCTGAGCGCAGGCCAATGGCCTGAGCGCAGGCCGGGCCTGCTGGTTTTATACCTGCTGCTGGGATTGAGGAAGCTGCCTCTGATTGGTTGACAAGGCTGCTGGGATTTACAAAGCGGCCTCTGGTTGGTTAACAAGGCATTCTTTGATTGACAAGGCATCGGTCCCTCCCCTTCACCTCATAGCTCACCAATTAACCCATTAACTAACGTCTAGGCAAACCAATCAACCCACTTGAAGGATTACTGTTAATCTCTTTTCCTTAGGGTGTCCCTATGTTCAATGGAGAAATGTTGGGGGGTATGGAGTTCTCCGACTCCCGAGCCGTCTGAAGGCAATCCTGTACAGTGAAGGGTTTTGTTTAAAACGTCTAGTGTTTTATTATGCTTCTATACATGTTGGATGCCGCCCAGCGTGGCTGGGGCAACGCAGTCCGTTGCGTGGGGTATAAAGAATAAAATTATCATTATGGAATGGGGCGACCCGCTGTGTGTGTGTGTGTCTTTGTGCTTAATACACTTGGAGGGGAGAGCTGGCTGGAACGCTAAACAAAAGCAGCAGAACGCACTGCAACATTTGGTTGCAGGTCCCATTTGTGACATACCACAGATGAAGTCCCTACTTTGAAGCATTTACCATATAGAAATCCCCCCCCCCTCCTTTTGAACTGACAAGTGTAAAAGCATGAGACAAAAGGAACAGGAAGGAAAGAGGAAACTTTGCACAATCTGGAAGAGAGTGAAAGAAGAAAAGAGTGGTAAAGGAACTAAAGAAAAAAAATGACAATAGGTGGGGGGGGGGGGAGAAGAAAAAAAATCCAAATCAAGAGGGAAAAGAGAGAGAGAAATTGGGTGGCCTGAGCGCAGGCCAATGGCCTGCTGGTTTTATACCTGCTGCTGGGATTGAGAAACCTGCCTCTGATTGGTTGACAAGGCTGCTGGGATTGACAAAGCTGCCTCTGGTTGGTTAACAAGGCATTCTTTGATTGACAAGGCATCTGTCCCTCCCCTCACCTCATAGCTCACCAATTAACCCATTAACTAACGTCTAGGCAAACCAATCAACCCACTTGAAGGATTACTGTTAATTTTTTTTCCTTAGGGTGTCCCTATGTTCAATGGAGAAATGTTGGGGGGTATGGAGTTCTCCGACTCCCGAGCCGTCTGAAGGCAATCCTGTACAGTGAAGGGTTTTGTTTAAAACGTCTAGTGTTTTATTATGTTTCCATACATGTTGGATGCCGCCCAGCGTGGCTGGGGCAACGCAGTCCGTTGCGTGGGCTATAAAGAATAAAATTATCATTATGGAATGGGGCGACCCACTGTGTGTGTGTGTGTGTGTGTGTGTGTGTGTTTGTGCTTAATACACTTGGAGGGAAGAGCTGGCTGGAACGCTAAACAAAAGCAGCAGAACGCACTGCAACATACTTTGAAGCATTTACCATATAGAAATCCCCCCCCCTCCTTTTGAACTGACAAGTGTAAAAGCATGAGACAAAAGGAACGGGAAGGAAAGAGGAAACTTTGCACAATCTGGAAGAGAGTGAAAGAAGAAAAGAGTGGTAAAGGAACTAAAGAAAACAAAACAAAAAAAAAAAGACAATAGGTGGGGGGGGGGGAAGAAAAAAATCCAAATCAAGAGGGAAAAGAGAGAGAGAAATTGGGTGGCCTGAGCGCAGGCCAATGGCCTGCTGGTTTTATACCTGCTGTTGGGATTGAGAAAGCTGCCTCTGATTGGTTGACAAGGCTGCTGGGATTGACAAAGCTGCCTCTGGTTGGTTAACAAGGCATTCTTTGATTGACAAGGCATCTGTCCCTCCCCTCACCTCATAGCTCACCAATTAACCCATTAACTAACGTCTAGGCAAACCAATCAACCCACTTGAAGGATTACTGTTAATTTTTTTTCCTTAGGGTGTCCCTATGTTCAATGGAGAAATGTTGGGGGGTATGGAGTTCTCCGACTCCCGAGCCGTCTGAAGGCAATCCTGTACAGTGAAGGGTTTTGTTTAAAACGTCTAGTGTTTTATTATGTTTCCATACATGTTGGATGCCGCCCAGCGTGGCTGGGGCAACGCAGTCCGTTGCGTGGGCTATAAAGAATAAAATTATCATTATGGAATGGGGCGACCCACTGTGTGTGTGTGTGTGTTTGTGCTTAATACACTTGGAGGGAAGAGCTGGCTGGAACGCTAAACAAAAGCAGCAGAACGCACTGCAACATTTGGTTGCAGGTCCCATTTGTGACATACCACAGATGAAGTCCCTACTTTGAAGCATTTACCATATAGAAATCCCCCCCCCCCTCCTTTTGGACTGACAAGTGTAAAAGCATGAGACAAAAGGAACGGGAAGGAAAGAGGAAACTTTCCACAATCTGGAAGGGAGTGAAAGAAGAAAAGAGTGGTAAAGGAACTAAAGAAAACAAAAAAAAATGACAATAGGTGGGGGGGGGGGGAGAAAAAAATCCAAATCAAGAGGGAAAAGAGAGAGAGAAATTGGGTGGCCTGAGCGCAGGCCAATGGCCTGCTGGTTTTATACCTGCTGTTGGGATTGAGAAAGCTGCCTCTGATTGGTTGACAAGGCTGCTGGGATTGACAAAGCTGCCTCTGGTTGGTTAACAAGGCATTCTTTGATTGACAAGGCATCTGTCCCTCCCCTCCCCTCATAGCTCACCAATTAACCCATTAACTAACGTCTAGGCAAACCAATCAACCCACTTGAAGGATTACTGTTAATTTTTTTTCCTTAGGGTGTCCCTATGTTCAATGGAGAAATGTTGGGGGGTATGGAGTTCTCCGACTCCCGAGCCGTCTGAAGGCAATCCTGTACAGTGAAGGGTTTTGTTTAAAACGTCTAGTGTTTTATTATGCTTCTATACATGTTGGACGCCGCCCAGCGTGGCTGGGGCAACCCAGTCCGTTGCGTGGGGTAGAAAGAATAAAATTATCATTATGGAATGTGGCGACCCGCTGTGTGTGTGTGTGTGTGTGTGTGTGTGTGCGTGCGCAATTTATATACAGTGGTACCTTGGGTTAAGTACTTAATTTGTTCCAGAGGTCCGTTCTTAACCTGAAACTGTTCTTAACCTGAAGACCGCTTTAGCTAATGGGGCCTCCTGCTGCCACCGTGCAATTTCTGTTCTCATCCTGAAGCAAAGTTCTTAACCCAAGGTACTATTTCTGGGTTAGCGGAGTCTGTAACCTGAAGTGTCTGTAACCTGAAGCCTCTGTAACCCAAGGTACCACTGTCCTCAGTAACACTATGACCCCTTAATTTTTATCTTGGCCAGAGTGAGGCCTGCCCTCAACATCATCATGCAAATTTCTCCTTTGATCATTGGCTTTTCATGGAGAGAAGCAAGTAGATAAAGACACTCTTGCAGAACCAATGAGCATACAACCAATCTGCGCGAAGGAGACATTTGGTATTTCCGGGGGATTTCAGAGAGGGGGAATCAGATCCCATCTAGATCTTTAGTCAGACTCTAAAGGAGATTTACCATGGCCTGGTACCTGATTTTCCTGTCACTTCTCAGCTACTGCTCAGGTAAGAGCGTGGAAGACTCACATCATGTAGGGCAACATCAAAACTTGGTCTGCTAGAGGAAGATAAAGCTTCTGTGGTATTTGAATGCATAGGAAATGTACCAAAGTCATGGTTCCTTTCTCTTTTTTTATGATAGGTGTCACTTCACAACCCAGTTTGACTCAGCCTGCCTCCCAGTCGGTGTCTCTGGGCCAAACTTCTACACTCTCCTGCTCTAGAAATGGTGGTACTCTCTGGGATGATATTCACTGGTATCAACAGAAACCTGGACAGCCTCCCCGTTTTCTGTGGTATGGATCCAGCACCCGGGGAGAAGGGGTCCCAGCTCGCTTCACCGGTTCGCGATCTGGCTCATTAACTATCTCTAACATCGAGGCTGCAGATGAAGCAGTTTATTTTTGTTGTGACGTCGAGCTTGGCAGTGACACGTTCCACAGTGAAATAATCTGATGGGGAACTGAGACAAAAACCTTCTCTCTCCTTTCTTATGAGTGCAGAATCCTGAATCATTCAAGAGCATAGCTGCACGTGAATGACTTTTGTTAGTTTTCGACAAGAACATGCATTAAAAGTTATCAAGTTATTTAGACTAAAGAATCCTTTTGGAGATATGACCTTGTATTAAATATCTGACACATGTCCCAATAAACAATGCTCTTCATGTTTTCACTGGCCTTGTTGGCAATAAAGCCACTTCCGACTTAGAAGGGCCAAAGCTCAGGGGAGAATACCTGTTTTGCATGCACAACGTTCTGGGTTCGATTTATTATCGTGTTTTTAATATTCCGTTGGGAGCTGCCCAGAGTGGCTGGGGAAACCCAGCTAGATGGGTGGGGTATAAATATATTATTATTATTATTATTATTATTATTATTATTATTATTATTATTATTATTATCAGATCTTCTCCATGGCAAGGGCAGGAAAATGTCCTTCTGAAGTGCTTTCCTTTTGACCCCAGGGAAAATTGTTGTACAGAAACATGAATATAAGGCAAAATTATATATCTGTGGAGAAAATGAACTAAAAGCATTAATAAGGACTTTGCCTTCTTCTTCTTCTTCTTCTTCTTCTTCTTCTTCTTCTTCTTCTTCTTCTTCTTCTTCTTCTTCTTCTTCGAATCATAGAGTTGGAAGAGACCACAAGGGCCATCGAGTCCAACCCCCTGCCAAGCAGGAAACACCATCAGAGCACTCCTGACATATGGTTGTCAAGCCTCTGCTTAAAGACCTGCAAAGAAGGAGACTCTACCACACTCCTTGGCAGCAAATCAGTGGCGTAGCGTGGGTTGTCAGCACCCGGGGCAAGGCAAGTAATTTGCGCCCCCTAACCCGTGGATTTGCGCCCCCTAACCCTAACCCCCAGATGTTGCGCCCAGTACAGCCGCCCCCCCTGCACCCCCCACGCTACGCCACTGCTAAGGGGACAAGGAACACGCGTGGGGTGGGTGGAGAAGGATGTGGCTAATAATGCAGGAGGGGGGTCTAAGGGGAAAAGGAGCTCGCATGGGGTGGGTGGAGAAGGAGCTTTTCGGAGAGCTGAGGGGGGAGGGGGGAGGGAAAGAGCACTGTTGCTTTAAAGGAGCCAACCGGACAGCAGCCACTTACAGCAGTGTAAGCAGCTCCTTTCCTCTCCCGCTTTGCTCCTTCTCTCCCTCTTTGCTGCTTTACACAGCTAATGGCCCAAGTCCTGCTCAGCGGATCAGCTGAGACGCTGGAGAATCGTAATTTCCCCCTCTCCCTCATCCCGTGCCCTCCTGTCCCCAGCAGCCTTTTTAAAAACTTTTTTACTGGTTTTCACTGCGCTCGTGGCTCAGAGCCCTCCTGTGCCCTGCCGTCCCTCTGCAGCCTCACTGCTCTGTTTAGAGAGCGCACGGACCTTTGCTAGCTGAGGCTGCAGCAGCTGTTGCTGGCTACCCGGCGCTTTTTCCGGCTCGCTATGGCTCCCGTCTGTCCCTCCTCAAGTGTAAGCGGCTGCTGCCCGCTTTGCTGGCATGGCTCTCCTTCCCTCCCTCCTCCTCAGCTCCACCCCCTCCTCCTGGCTGTAAAGCAAGCATGAGTGCATTCGCTCTGTAACACGCACAGGCATTTTCCCTTCCTTTCTAGGAGCAAAAAACCTCCTCCTCCTCCCGGCTTTGCTGCTGCTGCTGCTGCTGCGCGGCTCTTTTCCTCCACCGACGGCGCGCTGCGCCTTGGAGAGGTTCCCGCTTCCTCGAGGGGGGCTGGCCAAACGCGCCCCCCAAAATGTTGCGCCCGGTGCCGCCGGCACCCCTGGCACCCCCCACGCTACGCCACTGCAGCAAATTCCACTGTTGAACAGCTCTTACTGTCAGGAAGTTCTTCCTAATGTTTAGGTGGAATCTTCTTTCTTGTAGTTTGGATCCATTGCTCCGTGTCCGCTTCTCTGGAGCAGCAGAAAACAACCTTTCTCCCTCCTCTATGTGACATCCTTTTATATATTTGAACATGGCTATCATATCACCCCTTAACCTCCTCTTCTCCAGGCTAAACATGCCCAGCTCCCTTAGCCGTTCCTCATAAGGCATCGTTTCCAGGCCTTTGACCATTTTGGTTGCTCTCCTCTGGACACGTTCCAGTTTGTCAGTGTCCTCCTCCTCCTCCTCCTCCTCCTCCTTCTTCTTCTTGTGTCAAAATGTGGAAAACTGAACCAAAGAGTGGGAAAAGGTGTAACAGAGAGAAGCTGTTACTTAGCATTACTCCCCTAATACTGAAATCATGATTTGCTGTGAAATCCAAGTCTCGGATTAATAAAATTGAAACTAGAAAGCTAACAGATATTGGCAAGATGCAAAAGGATCCAAAGCGGGCAGAGTGGGATTCCTTGAAAACTGGAATTTATTATGTAAACTTTATTTGGAATGTCATAAATTCAAATTCAACCTTAGAAGAGCACTGCTGAAATTACAGCTATGAAGAAAATCCTTAATTAAATAATCATTTCATCTTGGATTAGTGGGTGAGTTTTCGGCTTGCATTTCTCAAAATAATAATAATAATAAATACAGTCATACCTTGGAAATCCACACTTCTTTGGATTCTTCATGCACACGAAAGCTCATACCAATAACAAACTCAGTTGGTCTCTTAGGTGCTACTGGAAGGAATTTTTTTATTTTGTTTCGACTACGACAGACCAACACGGCTACCTACCTGTAACTAAGACTGACTAGATTGTGATTTCAGTATTTTGCTTTGAAATGTGATGCAGGCGTTTTGTGGTGTCTACTGTTCTGCCTTTAACCTCCAGGGGACAATGTTGGGCCACCTACCCGTTTTTTAAAATAATAGTGAATTATATTACGAAACGGAAAATGGTTACAAAAACTGAACTGTTGGGGTGAAGCGAAGTGTCAGAATGTTTTTTCTTATGCCTGACAACTCGCTTAGGAGACATTTGCATGAGGAGCAGTGCTAATGACCCACTCCCCCCCCCCCCCCCGTAATCACAGTTTGCAATGGAGAGAAGTTTCCATTGCAACCTGGACAAAGCTTCAGAGTTCGGGAGCTGATTTTATTTCTTAATTCCCACCTTTGTTGTGAGTCCCTGAATCTAAGAAAGGAGGGTGGTGGGTTGGCTTCTTTCAACAAGGAGTGCTTAAATACGTTTGCATATTGTAATGGGAATTGGGGTTGCTTGTGCGTAAACTGCAAACTGCTCCAAGCTAGCCGTGTAGCTAAAACTTTCCCCGGTTGACAGCCCTTGAAACGCGACTGTCTTAGTCACTGGCAGAATCCGTCAGTGGGCGGGACCTAAATTTGCGCCAACATAGGAGTTGTTTGACTCCAAGTCTCCGCCTAGATTCCCTGCGTGGAAGCCTTCTGCGCAGCGTGGGCGTGCCAAGCGGAGGTCCTGTGCTCTCTCCGCTGATTTCACTGGAAGAGTCTCTGAGCCTCCCCTCCGCCTTGCTCTCGCCTTCCCCTTTCTCCCTGGTGTTCCCTGGATTTCTTTCCCCCGTGGGAACCCTCTCTCTCTCCTTGCTAGTTCCCTCCCCTGCATCACTGGAGCGACTTTCCTCTACTCTTCCCTCTGATGGCAGTTCCCTGACACATATTATTACAGTGGTGCCTCGCAAGATGAAAAGAATCCATTCTGTGATTCTCTTCGTCTAGCGGTTTTTTCATCTTGCGAAGCAAACCCATTGACAGATTAGCGGATTAGCGCTATTAGCGCTATTAGCGGCTTATCGGCTTATCGGATCAGCTGATAAGCGCCTTAGCGGCTTAGAAAAGGGGGGGGAGGAAAAAAACCCCGCAGGAACTCACAAGGCATTGTCGTCTTGCGAAGCAAGCCCATAGGAGATTCGTTTTGCGAAGCACCTCCAAAACGGAAAACTCTTTCGTCTAGCGAGTTTTCCGTCTTGCAAGGCATTCGTCTTGCGGGGCATCACTGTATTATTATTAGTAAGCATCATCAACATCCAGGGATATGTTCAAGCCAGGCAGAATCATTGGGGGCCACAGCACCATGAAAGTGAGGCATGTGGCCTGAAGAGGACATGTTCTGAGCACCTCCTGAGAGCCACAAAAGGAAATATCTGAAGGAGCTTCTCCACCTTCCATTGCTCAGCCCGGACACTGAGGTCTTCCTCCGAGGGTCTTCTGCTGCTTCCCTCACTGTGAGAAGTGAGGTTACAGGGAACCAGGCAGAGGGCCTTCTTGACAGTGGCACCCTGCCTCTGGAATGCCCTCCCATCAGATGTCAAAGGGATAAAGAACTACATAACTATCAGAAGACTTCTGAAGGCAGCCCTGCAATGGAAAATTTATGTTTGACATTTTACTATGTCTTTATGTAAACTGTAAGCTGCCCAGAGTGGCTGGGGCAGCCCAGCCAGATGGGTGGGTAATAATAATAATAATAATAATAATAATAATAATAATAATAATAATTTTGGGAGGTCATGTTCAGCCCCTGGTTCTATAGCTCCCCAATCATGACCTAAACAATACATAGAAGCTTCAATCTTCTGTGAAAACACCCCTTTCTGTTCTGTGGTCATCTGCTGGATGTTCGCTGTATTTCCTCATATTCTTTCTAGCAAGGCCAAGGGGTGTCGAGATATTTGCATAATTGCTCGTGCCTCATTTCCCAGGTGATTTAAGAGGGTGGTAGGGAGGTGCCACCAGACTAGAGATCTGTTTGTGTGATCCACCCTCCTTTTGACATTCACCATGGCCTGGATCCTTGTTCTCGTCACATGTCTCAGTTACTGTTCAGGTATGTTTGTGGAGACCTAACGTATTATTTGACTTGACTTCTGTTACTTTTCACAAGAAGATAATAATTTTCTGAAATCTGAGGGCGCAGAAAATGATGCATGTACCAGCAAGAAAGCTATAGTCTTTCCTAATATTTGAGAACACTAGAACTGATTCATGTGCTTGTATTTGACTTTTCTTTTTGCAAAGGTGTCACATCGCAGACAACATTGATCCAGCCTGCCTCCGAGTCTGTGCTCCCGGGTCAAACTGTCAAATTCTCCTGCTCCAGAAGTAGTGGCAGCTTGTATGCTTATAGCTGGTATCAACAGAAAGGTGGACACGCTCCCCGTTTTGTGTTCTATGCTACCAGCACCCGGGGAGACGGGATCCCTGATCGGTTCGCTGTCTCCACCTCTGGGAACACTTACTATTTAACCATCTCCAATGTCCAGGCTGAAGATGAGGCGGTTTATTACTGTGCTGACTTTGTGACAGGCAGTAATGTGTTCCACGGTGGTACATTCTAATAGGGAACCGATACAAAAACCTCTCTCTCACACTTCCCCTAGAGCTTGCAAACAAGGATCGCTCAGGAGCTGACTTATACCAGAGAAGAATGACAGATGAAGTTGATGGATTATGCTGAAATGGCTAAAATGACCGGAAGAATCAGAAATCAGGAAGGCCAAGAACAGGGAGAAACGGACCACAAATTGCTTCACTCATTCCACCTCTGGAAACACTGTTTCTTTGCAATTTCCAATCCTGGCTATATTGCATTCTCCTCAGGGGCGTCAACCTGAATAAAATATTTTTAGGGGGGAGAGACAAGTAAGCCCTGCCCCGCAACGCTGATCACAGGACACGGCACACACAGCACCATTTGAATGGCAATGTCCATCAACTTGGGGGGGGGGGAGGAGAGGCAGCCCCACCAAACATTTTATTGGAGGGAGGGCGAAGGGACTTCAGCCCCTAGGAGTTGGCTCCTGTGGTTCCCCTTGTTGGTTTTTAATGCTATTTACTGGCTTTCTGCTTTTGTCTGGGTTTTGACTGCTTTGATAGTTTTCAGTACTATCTATTGCAGACTTCCGCAAACTCGGCCCTCCATATGTTTTTGGCCTACAACTCCCACGATCCCAAGCTAGCAGTGGTCAGTAATAATGGGAATTGTAGTCTTAAAACATCTGGAGGGCCATGTTTGAGGAAGCCTGATCTATAGTCTTTGTGTCCTTTTGGTTTTATTTAGGGAACCGCCAACAGCCATGAATGATCGGGGTGTATAATACAGTGGTACCTCGGGTTACAGACGCTTCAGGTTACAGACTCCGCTAACCCAGACATAGTGTAGCACCCTGCTTGTGGTTAACGCTTAGCTGGAATGAAATATTCAACGCAGCAATAGAGAATTTAAAATAATTATTTATTTGTCAGACAAATAAATGAGAGGCACAGTGGTATATGGTTACCAAGCTCTGGCCTGGCCTCCTGCCATTATGGCCAGCACTTATATTCCCTTAATCCAGCCCCCTTTGCTCCTCCTTGGGCTGCCTCTGTCCAATCAGCCTGGTTGGATTTCCTATTGGCTGATTGCTATAACCAATCACAATAGATACACCCATTTCCTTCTGTCCTTATAAGGAACACAAACAGCTATATATTGTTACATCTATAAATGACAAATAAGTAGTAATATATCTTACATGTGTCTCAACAAGGAATCTTAATTACCAGCTCACCTCCTGCCCTCCCTGCCCTATTGCCTTTTAAAACAAATGGTTAATCTTAAATTTTTATCTTAAACATATGTCAAGGATCTTGAGTTTCACATCAACATTGAAAGATATCCTTCATTTGAAGGTTTCTAAACAAATGTCTGGCAGCTAATATATCAGGACAGCATTTGATGGCGTCTTCTTGTCTGGCAAGAGGCTGGACTGGTGGCTGACTTAATTTCAAGATAAATACAACTCTTCTAGCATTTGTTAAATCCTTTGCATAATTACATTTAAACCAACATATTTAATACACAACACAGATAGCCTCTTAAAAGGAATAAGGCCTTTTTAAAGTAGAGAGAGAAAGAAAGAAAAAAGAACTCAGTTTAGAACAGTTTCAGAAGCAGCCTCTTCAGTTTACATCTCCCCCTTTCACCCTCCTTTCCAGCCTCAAAATAAAATAGGAAGAAGCTTCTTTTTCCCCAGCCAAGCCAGTTGCCTTTTCTCTCAGTTTAAGGAAGAAACAGCTTTAAAAAGACTTCCCAGCTAGATGCTTTAAAAAGACTTCCCAGCTAGATGCTTTTTCTCCCATTTACCTCTGGCCTTAGAAAATACAGCTCAAGGTTTTAAGAGAGGCCCATGGTATCATTTTACTGGGAGGCACATTGGCATTTTACTATTTACTCATTCCTAATCATGTTTATCTCTGCCTTTGTTATCTTCTATAACATGTAGGGTCAATGTCATTACTCAGTCTGTAATTTCAGCTTTTACGACTTTGAGAATTGTTTTCTGCTATCAATCAAGTGGGGGCCCCTTGTCTTAGGAGAATGGCCAAGGTTTTCTCTGCCTGGCATGAAACGATTGAAAATCTACTTTTGAAAATCTAAGCCCTCTTTAATATACAAGTCCTAATCAAACATTAATAAAATGCAGGCTTATGCCTGATGCCTCATTCCCCCCTTTCAAGCTCAAGGACCTTCATCCCAAGTGTCCTTGATAGCTTGACCTTCATCATATTCCTGAGGTAAAGCTCTGTATAGGGCCATGATATGAGGTAGAGTTTCATTTGAAACCATCTTGCTAATTGTACTTCTAAAACATGAAATGATACATGGCATCATACATAAAACCATTACCACTACTGTCAAGAAAAACAAGCAAGACAATAGTATCCCTTTGAGTCCTGTGACATTAGGTAACCAATTGGTGAGCCATCCCATATCCCATCCTTCCCATGTTTGTACTGGGACATGTGCTATATTCTCCATCTTTGTGGCCAACACACGGATTGCCTCACCATTATCTGAAATGTTAAAGCAACAGGCATTCCCTGTCAAGTTCAAGACTCCACATAGGCCTCCCTGCTTGGCAAGTACATAATCCATTCCCATTTTCAGCTGCAAAATGGCGGCTCTACTTTCATCCAACTGTTGTGCAATAAGTCTCAAACTCCGGGCCGTTGCATTGGTTACAAGTTCCACTACTGCTTGCAATCGAATTATTCTGTTTAGATTATAAATAGGATCCCGTGCCCCTTGTATGAGCTCACCAGGATTCCAGGAGGCAGGATCATAATAGGCTATAATGCGCTCTGGTGGCCAATCATCAGTACCGCTCCAACTTTGGGTACTTCCTCCTGCTATATGAGAAATATCAGCGTTTCTTCGTGTACGCTTGGGCAAATTAGTAGGCATAATCCACATTGGTGGTAATACCCATCCCAGGAAACAAGTCCCACTCCATTTGGAGGGGAGTTTCTTGTATGCCCATTCTCCACATATCCACCACAACCATCGTGTCTGAGGTCTTTGGTACGTGGAGTACAGAAGGCGAAATAGCAAAAGAGGTAGAGAGTTCACAGTGCAGTATGTTAGATTGCCTTTTTCTGTCACAGTTATGTTCCATACCACTTTCCATGCATGAATAAAAGGAGGTGCACAGGGCAAGGCATCCCGAGTTCGATAGGTAGTATCGTGTGCCCAGGTATTCTTAATATTATCCCAAGTATAGTGACAATGAGAAGAGCCTATCATGGTAGAATCAGCTGCATCTGATGATTTATGTACACAGAATTCCCCTTGTACAGGTATAACTCGTAATGGTTTAGTTGAGTTCCATCCGGGAAAATTCTGTACTTCTGTCTGGTTTGGTATTTCGCTTACCATACCAATGGCATCTAATGGTATCGGTAATAAGGGCATACCTCCCTCTGAATCATCTGGCCCAAGAGAGCAAACAAGGCAATTGGTCCTATTTGCAACATTGGCTACCATTTCAGCTAACCCTACCCACATATTGTGGTCATGGTGGAATCCATATTTAGTCAATTTGGCCAGATTCAAGGACCCTTCCCCTTCCCAAGGGATCAGGATTAATAATAGAATCATGTTGATGTCTAGCATATGCATTCCTTCCACAAAAGATTACCTTATAGTGATAGCAAATAAATATTAGTCCCAATATAATTCCCCCAGTGACAGAAATGGGGAACCACCAAGACCAAAACATATATCCCGAGGATCCCCAATGAGTAATATCTCTGATAATTGTTCCACAAGGGGGTGGGCAGTCAATCAATTGTATAAGAGAATCTGTCCTTTCACAATCGCTGGTTCAGATGCTCCTCAAGCTTCAGGCGTGCGCAGGTCAGCCAGCTTCCAGGTTGTGGCTGCAGCAGGCCGGTCGTCTAATGTTGCCCGTGACCTAGCCCGTTCCCGGTAGGGCTAGATACAGGGGTTTTTGGAGAGAGTCAGTTTAAGAGGATTAGAGGGGTCACCTTTGCACGTCCAACTGCCTTCGGACTTCTTCAAACGGGAGTGATGAATCCAGGGGGTCACCTCAGCTACCTTCACCGCTGTTGGAGTAGAGAGCAAGACGGTGTAAGGTCCACGCCACTTAGGTGCAAGTGGATCACGTTTCCACTCTTTCACCCATACGCTATCGCCAGCCTGGAACTGATGAATCGGCTCGGCAATGCTGCACGGCGTGCGCTCGAGGACCCACCTGTTAAGAGAAACAAAAACACGGGAGAGAGATTGCACTTGTCCCTGTGTCACATGGTCTCCTATTTGTTTAAGATCAGCTGGAATATCCTGAACAAAGGAGGGCGGTCTCCCATACAGGAGCTCAAAAGGTGACAACTTAAGTCTTTTTGTGGGTGCACACCGAACACGAAACAGTGTTATGGGTAACACATCTACCCATCCCAATCCCGTTTCCTGGGTTAATTTTGCCAATTGGGTTTTCAGAGTCCGATTCATTCTTTCAGTTTTCCCTGAACTCTGAGGCCTATAGGCTGCATGCAGTCTCCATTTCACTTGTAAGACTCGACATACTTCTTGTACTACTTGATCAATGAACGCTGGCCCATTGTCACTTCCAATGCATCTAGGTAATCCAAACCTCGGGATCAATTCAGTGAGGAGTCTCTTAGTTACCTCTCGTGCCTTTTCAGTTCGGGTGGGAAAGGCTTCAACCCATCCGGTAAGAGTATCTACAAACACAAGGAGATACTTGAATCCCTTAGAAGGGACCAGTTCTGTGAAGTCCACAATTAGGCTTTCCATGGGGACATATCCCACATGTTGGATTCCAGGAGGTTGTACCGGTCCCTGCCTGGGATTGTTTTTAGCACAAAGAACACATTTCTGTGAAATGCAAGTTGCTAATTGTGATAGGTTAATAATATACAACTTCCGACTGAGACTCTCTCTGGTTGCAGTACCGCCAAGGTGAGTAGACTCATGATAATTTCTTACAATTGTGCCTGCTAGATGATGAGGTACATAAATCCTATTATCTGGCAGGATCATCCAACCGTCCTTCACGACTGCTCCTTCCTGTTCAGCCCACTTCCTCTCTTCTGGGGTATAGTGAGGTTTAACTTCTTCTGGAGCTACCTCTGGTATGAGGGCTGCTATAAATCCTCCCACAGGCTTTTGGGCTGCCTCTCGGGCTGCTTTGTCAGCAGCATGATTTCCTCTGGTTATTGGATCCCTTCCTCGTCCATGACCTTTGCAGTGCATTACAGCAATCTGTTCTGGAGCCCATACTGCTTCTAACAGGATTTCTACTTCAGGTCCATATTTCAAGGCCTTCCCGTGGGCTCCTATTAGACCTCTTTCTTTCCATAGAGCACCATGTGCATGCAGGGTTAAGAAGGCATATTTAGAATCAGTATAGATGTTTGCCTTACATCCGGCTGCCAATTGCAGAGCTCTAGTTAAACCTATAAGTTCAGCTTTTTGTGCCGAGGTGCCAGCAGGCAAAGCTTCAGCTTCCACAACTTCCTCATTGGTGACCACAGCATATCCTGCTCGTCTGGCACCTTCATGCAGGTAACTGCTACCATCAGTATAATATACAACATCTGGATTTTTCAATGGTTCATCTTTCAGATCGGGTCTACTGGAATAAACTTCATCCATTATTTGGAGACAATCATGTGATTCTTCATCATCTACCTCTGGTAGGGGCAGCAAAGTCGCTGGATTGAGCGTATTCACTACTCGTAGATGAATCCTGGGATTTTCACACAATAGGCCTTGGTACCTAGCCATCCTTGGGTTCGTTAGCCAATAACTACCCTTATATTCCATGAGTGTCAGAACAGCATGAGGTACATTCACATACATCGTCTGGCCGAAGGTAAATTTATCAGCTTCTTTGACAAGGCTTGCAGTGGCCGCTACTGCCCTTAGGCATGGAGGCCATCCTTTTGCTACTGAGTCCAATTGTTTTGACAAATAAGCTACTGGACGATTCCAACTTCCTAATCTCTGGGTCAGGACTGCCGCTGCAATCCCATTCTGTTCATGTACATACAGCTGAAAGGGTTTTTCCGAATTAGGCAGTCCAAGGGCTGGGGCCTCCATAAGTCGTTGTTTGATAACTAAAAAGGCTTGTTGCTGCTCAGGTCCCCATACGAATGGGTCCTTTTCTGCACCTCGAGTGCTTTCATGTAAGGGTTTGGCCAGACTGCTGAAATCAGGTATCCATAGTCTACAAAACCCTGCTGTTCCCAGGAATCCTCTGAGTTGTTTCCTTGTGGTAGGTTCCTTGATAAGGCAAATAGCTTCTTTCCTCTCTGGCCTCAATGCTCGTTGTTGGTGTGAGATGTCAAAGCCCAAATATTTGACCTTTTCTAAACATAACTGTGCCTTTTTCTGGGAAACTCGGTAGCCAGCTTGCCAGAGCAAGTGGAGCAGTTCCTCTGTACCTTCTTTACAGGTATCAAAATCCTTTGCTGCTAGTATAAGGTCATCTACATATTGCAGAACCACCTTTTCTCCAGGTATTGAGGGGTAACTTGTTAGATCCTTCGCCAAGGCAGTGCCAAATAAAGTTGGGGAATTTTTGAATCCCTGGGGCAATCTCGTCCAAGTTAGCTGGCCTTTTGTTCCTGTTAAAGGGTCTTCCCACTGGAAGGCAAATATAGGTTGGCTCTGTGGTGCCAGCCGGCAACAGAAGAATGCATCTTTCAAGTCCAATACAGTAAAAAATGTTGCTTCTGGTGGGATCAAACTCAGCAGGGTGTATGGGTTTGGTACATTTGGGTGCAAGGTCTCGATAGCCTGGTTTACGAGCCTCAAGTCCTGCACTGGCCTGTATTCATCTGTCCCAGGTTTTCGAACAGGCAAAAGGGGTGTGTTCCACTCTGATTGGCAGGGCTTAAGCAGACCATATTTTAATAGGCGGTCCAAATGTTTCTGGATGCCCTCTGCTGCTCGCCGGGGTAAAGGATATTGCTTTACAGATACAGGGGTAGCCATAGGTTTTAAGGTTACTACAATTGGAGCTATATTCTTGGCCATTCCTGGTGGGCTATTTTCGGCCCATACTCCTGGTGGCACCTGTAGAGTTCGGAGGAGCTTGTTTAACTCTGTATCCAATGTGGGTTGGACTTGCAGGGCTGACATTAGGCGCCATGATTGTTCCTTAGGTACTGAGAGGGAAATTATTCCTGCTGCCTTTGATGGCAATTTCATTTCTGGACCTCGAGGAGTGAAGGTGATTTGGGCCTGCAATTTGGACAGCATATCTCTACCTAAGAGAGGTATTGGACACTCAGGTATATACAAAAACTGATGGGTTAAACGATGTCCCCCAATCTGGCATTCCAAAGGTTGGAGGAAAGACCTCTTAGCTGACTGACCAGTGGCACTTTTAATGACTACACTTTTGGATGCCTTTTTCTGCAATAGTTCTGGGAGTACTGAGTATTCAGCCCCAGTATCAATCATAAAGTCTATTAAATGGCTTCCTAATTGAATCGTGACCGTGGGCTCCTGGAAGCCTAACTTTATGGAGTCCGGTCTTTCCTAGTCTTGGGTAAAATCCTCCTCTGCCAGTCCAATGACATTGTCCCTACTCCGTCCTTGTCCAGGTCTCTGATATCTTCCATCTCGGATCATTCCCCGTCCCCGTCCCTGGTTTCTTGGGCCGGAGCCTGGGCCTGGGCCTGGGCCTGGGCGTACTTCTTCCAACCTCAGGGGTTCAGGACACTCCCGCTTCCAATGACCCTCCTTCTTGCAATTTGCACATTGATTCCTTCCCAGTGGTGGATTCCTTCCCCGCCCTCTTCCTCCATTTAAGGGGCGGTAGTCTTGCTTCACTGCTGTGGCTAGCATTACCATCTTTTCCTTCTGCCACTTCTTCTTCTCTTGTTTCTCAGCCTCATCCCTATTCCGATAAACTCGGCGTGCAATGGCCATAATTTGGCTCATCAGCATCCCTTCCCATCCTTCTGATTTCTGAATTTTCTTACGAATGTCAGAAGCGCACTGGGCCACAAATGTAGCAGTAATCATTCTGCTGTTTTCAGGGGCTTCAGGGTCAAAAGGAGTCCATATACGATAGGCTTCTTGCAGCCTCTCTAAAAAGTCTCCTGGACTCTCATTTGGTTTCTGTTCTACTTCTGAGACTTTAGACATATTAGTGGGCTTCTGGCATGCCCTGCGGATACCTTGCACAAGCGTCTGGCGGTAGGTGGTAAGCCTGGCCAGGTGAATTACATTGTTTGGATCCCAATTAGGATCTTCCAAGGGAAAGTTGTCTTGGAGATGACGGTCAATATTATAAACATTTCCCACTCTGGCCTGTTCACGCAAATATATCTGTGCCTTTTCAATTATCTCTCTCCTTTCCTCAGTGGTGAACAGAGTATTCAGGAGCTGGCGGCAATCTGTCCAAGTAGGACTATGAGTATTTATTATTGAAGTCACCAAGTCCATCATAGCCTGAGGTTTTTCTGCAAAAGATGGGGTGTGTGTTTTCCAATTCATCAGATCCGTAGTTGTGAATGGAATATATTGCAGGGTCGACGTTCGAGGTGGCCTTGGTCCAGGTAGCCCGTTAACCAGCACAGGCTCCTCAAGTGCATCAAATACTCTTCTGAGAGGGGCTACTACGTGATCTTTCTCTTCGCTTTGCTCTAGGGGCCTCAAATCATAGGGGATGGTATTTGTCCCAAGGCGTTCTTTTAGCAGCTTTATACGCCTGGCTGTATTGCTTGCTGACCGATTAAGGTCTCCCTGTAACTTCTGTAATAATTCTCTAGGACTTGGATGTACAGGAGTTTGGGGTAGGCAATCAGTTGTTTCACTAAAAGAGACTGTAGATGGAGTTCTACTGGGACTCACAGATGGAATAACCACTTCTGCTTGGGCTTTATTATAGGCCTCCAATGCCTCCTGAAGATATTTATCATAATCTATCAAGGAATCAAGTTCTGTGACTCCAGCCCCATTATTCATTCCACTTTCTTGCCTTGGGGTTACAACTGGTGGAGTGTTTGGATTAGGCTCCCTTCGATGTGGAGCATAGGGTGGAGGTGGAAGCAGCTCTTCCTCTGGTCCCTCAAAAATGGGTTTGAGTTTATTTGGCAAGATTCCTTTTCTAGCTTCGGCTTTTACAGCCAATAATTTGCATCGTTGGACTTTGCATTCCCTTATCCATGGAGGATTTTTATTTAATGTGCTCAGCCAGGAATCTATATATGAAAATTGTTCTGGGCACCCTCCAATTTCTTTGGCGATGTTAGACCAAAGTTTGCTTACTAAATTTATATCAAAAGTTCCTTGAGATGGCCATTCAGTATTTTGCTTCGGCCACTCTAATTCACATAACGTTCTCAGGCGCTCTGGCGTCATTTTGACTCCATATGCCCCTGAGAAGGCTTTCTTAAAATTATTTAACATACATTCAAGAGGTGTATTTTCCCCTTTTGAACCCCCAACTCCCATTGTATGGCCCTGTGAAGTATCCACTCAGTCACTCACACACACGCTTCGTGGGGTTTCTTGCCCAGATGGAGTCGCCTCACTGGGAACCGAAGTACTACCCACTCCACACTCAGGTCAGCTACAGATTGCTCTGTACTTTCTCACACATACAATGCGCTGGATACTTCACCACACACTACCTCCCAACTTCCCCTTTTCCCCCACCAGACCACCATCTGATATACCCAACCACCTAGCGTACTCAGTTCCCACTTACTGAGACGCAGAAGTTTGATCAAGACTTCTCTTCCTCCCAATTAATTGGAGGGCCAAAAATCCCTTTGTGCACTTACCCCTGGTTGGTTCCGTTTCCCCCCGGTCCGTCGCCGCCAGTGAGCAGGGTATCAGACAGACGAGACTTCTGCGTTCCCCCTGGAAAAATTTACCAGTGCGCGCTTGGGTAAGCAGTTTAGAGATCCTCTCTCTTGTACCCTGCTCAGTAGAGCGAAGGGGCTGCGTTCCAGCAGACCACTTATCCGAGTCACAGGGCACCATAAAATGTAGCACCCTGCTTGTGGTTAACGCTTAGCTGGAATGAAATATTCAACGCAGCAATAGAGAATTTAAAATAATTATTTATTTGTCAGACAAATAAATGAGAGGCACAGTGGTATATGGTTACCAAGCTCTGGCCTGGCCTCCTGCCATTATGGCCAGCACTTATATTCCCTTAATCCAGCCCCCTTTGCTCCTCCTTGGGCTGCCTCTGTCCAATCAGCCTGGTTGGATTTCCTATTGGCTGATTGCTATAACCAATCACAATAGATACACCCATTTCCTTCTGTCCTTATAAGGAACACAAACAGCTATATATTGTTACATCTATAAATGACAAATAAGTAGTAATATATCTTACATGTGTCTCAACAAGGAATCTTAATTACCAGCTCACCTCCTGCCCTCCCTGCCCTATTGCCTTTTAAAACAAATGGTTAATCTTAAATTTTTATCTTAAACATATGTCAAGGATCTTGAGTTTCACATCAACATTGAAAGATATCCTTCATTTGAAGGTTTCTAAACAAATGTCTGGCAGCTAATATATCAGGACAGCATTTGATGGCGTCTTCTTGTCTGGCAAGAGGCTGGACTGGTGGCTGACTTAATTTCAAGATAAATACAACTCTTCTAGCATTTGTTAAATCCTTTGCATAATTACATTTAAACCAACATATTTAATACACAACACAGATAGCCTCTTAAAAGGAATAAGGCCTTTTTAAAGTAGAGAGAGAAAGAAAGAAAAAAGAACTCAGTTTAGAACAGTTTCAGAAGCAGCCTCTTCAGTTTACATCTCCCCCTTTCACCCTCCTTTCCAGCCTCAAAATAAAATAGGAAGAAGCTTCTTTTTCCCCAGCCAAGCCAGTTGCCTTTTCTCTCAGTTTAAGGAAGAAACAGCTTTAAAAAGACTTCCCAGCTAGATGCTTTAAAAAGACTTCCCAGCTAGATGCTTTTTCTCCCATTTACCTCTGGCCTTAGAAAATACAGCTCAAGGTTTTAAGAGAGGCCCATGGTATCATTTTACTGGGAGGCACATTGGCATTTTACTATTTACTCATTCCTAATCATGTTTATCTCTGCCTTTGTTATCTTCTATAACATGTAGGGTCAATGTCATTACTCAGTCTGTAATTTCAGCTTTTACGACTTTGAGAATTGTTTTCTGCTATCAATCAAGTGGGGGCCCCTTGTCTTAGGAGAATGGCCAAGGTTTTCTCTGCCTGGCATGAAACGATTGAAAATCTACTTTTGAAAATCTAAGCCCTCTTTAATATACAAGTCCTAATCAAACATTAATAAAATGCAGGCTTATGCCTGATGCCTCAATAGTACCTCGGGTTAAGAACTTTGCTTCAGGATAAGAACAGAAATCGCACGGTGGTGGCATGGCAGCAGTGGGAGGCCCCATTAGCTAAAGTGGTACCTCAGGTTAAGAACAGTTTCAGGTTAAGAACGGACCTCCGGAACAAATTAAGTTATTAACCCGAGGTACCACTGTACTGGCAAAATTTATCATTTTTGAGTACCTTCTGGATGGGACGTTGGCGTTCATCTAACTGCTGAATGCCGGAATCTTGCAAACCTCAGCATATCTGACAGGTAGCTTCCCGTCCATCGCTTAAATGCCACCATAGTGGAAGATCCTATCATCTCTCAAGTCGTTTGATCTACTCTTGAGCAGCTTGTTACCATTGTGAGGTTATTAATATTATTTATTAAATTTATATACTTACCCAGCGGTCTCAGGGCGGTTCACAGAATAAAATCAAGATATAAAACCACAAAATACATCATAAAAATAAAAGCAACCACCCTCCCCCACAAAAATACCCCACATTTTAAAAGGGCATAGGAAGTAAATCAGATCAACCAAAGGCCTGGTTAAAAAAGAACGTTTCTGCCTGGCGCCAAAAGGTGTGTAATGAAGGCGCCAGGCAAACTTCCCTGGGGAGAGCATCTCACAGATGGAGAGCCAATGTATTATTATATACATTGTTATATGTGTAACGTTATAAAAATATATATATTCCAGGTTCCGAAAAGGAATTAGCATCTAAACTGATACATGCGACACCGCATAGCTGTATCAAAATGAGTATGAACTACCTAGAAGAATAAACAGATTCACACATTTACAATATACATGTGTGTGTTCACTGCCAATAAACTATGATCCTTCCACAACAATACAAAGCAGGACCTCCCGTGAATGTTGTTTTCAAGCACAACTTCACACAACCAAAGTTGAACACACCCTTTCTTCCTGGTGGGGAAAGCAAGGGGAATGTGACTGCATAAGACTGACTAAACAAAATTAAAAAAATTCCTTTCAGTAGCACCTTAGAGACCAACTGAGTTTGTTACTGGTATGAGCTTTTGTGAGCATCCACACTTCTTCAGATTCTTCATGCACACGAAAGCTCATACCAATAACAAACTCAGTTGGTCTCTTAGGTGCTACTGGAAGGAATTTTTTTATTTTGTTTCGACTATGGCAGACCAACACGGCTACCTACCTGTAACTAAGACTGACTAGATTGTGATTTCAGTATTTTGCTTTGAAATGTGATGCAGGTGTTTTGTGGTGTCTACTGTTCTGGCTTCAACCTCCAGGGGACAATGTTGGGCCACCTACCCGTTTTTTTTAAAATAATAATAGTGAATTATATTACAAAACGGGAAATTGTTACAAAAACTGAACTGTTGGGGTGAAGCGAAGCGTCAGAATGTTTTTCCTTATGCCTGACTACTCGCTTGAGGAGGAGCTGGCTTCCTGCACAGCACCTTGAAATCAACCTGAATTGTGCAGCCTCAATTTGCTGGTACGTGACTGAATCTCACCTGAAAATAATGGCAAGCTGGAATTGCCTTAAATGAAGAAATAGTTGGAGCTGCTATAAGGCAGATTCCCATAAATAAAAGGGTTTCAACACCAAGGCAGACACAACTGGCTGTCTTAGTCTCAACAGAATAAAAAAAAATTATATGGCACAGCCGCAGCCAGATTATTGCTTGCTAAAAACTTCCCACAAAGGAAGACTGGATAAGTAAATTATGTGAATTTATAGAATTAGCTAAACTAACAGCAGCCATAAGAAATCAGTCTAATCAAAGGAAGGAATGACAATGTTTTGAGGAATATATGAAAAAACACTGCTCTAAGGAAAACATATTGATATGCATAGAATAAGTATGCAAAGAGGAACTAATTCAAGGTAAAATTACTAATAGATATAAAATGAACAATATAAGGACACAATGTAAATAAGAGTATGCAGTAAAGGATGTCGAGTTGTGGTGGATGGAAGCCAGACCGGTGTAAATTATAGTTCTTTATTAGTCTATATGAGTTTGGTTTTTGGTAAAATATGGTTTATGAATTGTAACTATGTTTTTCATTTTCTTTCTGTTTGTGAATAATAAAATTAATGATGATGATGATGATGATGATAACTTGCAAGCCTATTTAAACACTGCTTGTTGAAAGAAGCCAACCCACCACTCTCCTTTGTCATCATGTGCTGCTTGATTTTTTAAAAAATAATTTGAGATGCAGGGACGACATCTTCAGCATCCACACATCACTCCTCATCCCTTGAACTACAGCCCCAATCTTGCTTCCTTGAGGTAAATTGACCTAGTGTCGCCTCAAGTTCACAAGACAAGAACCTCCTCATTTTAAAAAGCGAACATCACCTTTATCCAAATCAGTTCCATTGTATTTTGCTTACTGCATCATTTATTCCAGACAAAGGCTTTCTAACAGAGCCAATGAGCACCGCCTGGATTTGCATCAAGAGATCATTTACCAGCTCTGAGAAGTTTTAACAAAGGAAAGACTCAGGACCACCAACAGTTGCCTGTTAACCTTCAGAAGTCGCCTTGCTTTAGAGAGCTCACCATGGCCTGGACTCTGTTTTTCCTGGTTCTTCTCAGTTACTGTTTAGGTAAACACAAAAAGAAGTAGACTTAAGTTTGCCTAAATGGGGGGGGGGGAGCATATCTTTAATGTTTATTTACCATAGTGCTTTGAAGTTCAGGTGATATGTGAGAACAGAGAGGATTGAGAATCATTCATTTCTTTTTCTCTTTTTTTTACAAAGGTGTTATTTCACAGCCAGCATTGACCCAGCTGGGATCCCAGTCTGTGTCCCTGGGTCAGACTGTGACCCTCTCCTGCTCTAAGAACAAGGGGAGCTGGCAGACCTTTGGCTGGTGTCAACAGAAACCTGGGCAGCCTCCTCGTTTTCTATGGTATGGTCCCAGCACCAGGGGAGACGGGGTCCCAGATAGGTTCACCACTTCTCCCTCTGAGGATACCGGCTATTTAACCATCTCCAATGTCCAGGCTGAAGATGAGGCAGTTTATCACTGTTTTGCATGGGAAGGCACCGGTACTCCGAAGTTCCACTGTGGTACCATCTGATGGGGAACTGAGACAAAAACTTTCTCTCTCCTTCCCCATAAAGCAAAGAAACCAGAATTAGGCAAGAGCTGAGTTTGGCCCAAATGAACTTTATTTCTTTTTGGCAAGAATATCAAGTTAGGTAAACAGATGGATGCTTTTAGAGAAATGACCTCACCACCACCACCACCACTTCTTCTTCTTCTTCTTCTTCTTCTTCTTCTTCTTCTTCTTCTTCTTCTTCTTCTTCTTCTTCTTCTTCTTCTGCGATCACTCGTAGCTGAGTAAGATTGTCTTCCATAAACATGGTTTTAACAATGAGTCCATAAGTGACTGTGGAGGCCAATTCTGGATCCACACGTCCTTCCACAGTGGGGACATTGGTTTCTGGGTGGGAGTTGATCATGGTGTGGATTTGCGAAGCATGCCTTCCTCTTATCGCGTTTCTCCCTTGCGTCCTAAGTTCGAGTGTCTTCAAAGCCCATGACACCTTTGGTAAAGGCTGTTCTTCAACTGCAGCGCTCGCAGGCCAGTGTTTCCCAGTTGTCAGTGTTTATACTACATTTTTTAAGATTTGCCTTGAGACAGTGACATGTCCCACCATTACGCAGAGGTCCATAATTTTGGCATGACCTTGTCAAAACTGTAGTTACAAGGCCCCTGGCCTGTCAAACCAGTTCTTACATTGGATCCCAGTACGTTTCCGAGCACAATTCAAAGTGTTGGTGCTGACCTTTAAAGCCCTAAACGGCCTCGGTCCAGTATACCTGAAGGAGTGTCTCCACCCCCATCGTTCTTCCCAGACACCGAGGTCCAATGCCGAGGGCCTTCTGGCGGTTCCCTCGCTGCGAGAAGCCAAGTTACAGGGAACCTTCAGAGGGCCTTCTTGGTAGTGGCACCTGCCCTGTGGAACACGCTCCCACCAGATGTCAAAGAAAAAAACAACTATCTGACTTTTAGAAGACATCTGAAGCCAGCCCTGTCTAGGGAAGCTTTTAATGTTTAATAGACTACTGTATTTTAATATTCTGTTGGAAGCCACCCAGATGCAGGGTATAAATAAATTATTATTATTATTATTATTATTATTATTATTATTATTATACATGTGATTTATTCAGTCATCGCGGTAAGGACAAAGAATTCCAGACATTCCTCCATAATGGAGTTGTTTGCACTGAGCTCCTCCGCCTCTCCCCTCCAGCAACAACACCAGTTCCTACGGCGTCTGTCCATGGACAATTGTTTCTGTGCTCTTTGTTCTTGCACCCTTAATGAAGGCCACGTTTTGGGAGAAGGGGGGTCGGTTATGCTGTCCAGTGACGTGTCAGCTAGCTGCTCTCTCTCCCCTCCCCCTTCTCCTAACTCTGCTGTCTGCCTATCTCTGAGGTGTTATCTTCCTCCAAGCCCTGCTGTACATCAGGACTGCCTTCCTTCTCTCTGGAAGCTACAGGAGAAGGGGGGGAGGGGACACCTTTCCCACTCCCTCTCCTCTTCAGTCCAGTCCCTGACACCACCGTTTAAATGAGGTTTTGCAGTTCATGCAAATCCAACCTTCACAAGCTATCAGATACAAAATGGTCGACCTGAAAACATCTCAAGGAGGGTGCTGCTGCAGCAACTGGGCTCCTGGAAATTCTTTGCTCAACTTCACTTGCGGCAATGTGAATTCACATTTGCACCTGACATAGACCCTGGCAGAACTTGCACGTCTGAATTCAGCTCTGATTAAAGGGTGGGGCTTTGTCCTCCCCACCACCCCACACACATTTTCTCAAATCTTGTACAGTGGTACCTCAGGTTACATATGCTTCAGGTTACAGACTCCTCTAACCCAGAAATAGTACCTCGGGTTAAGCACTTTGCTTCAGGATGAGAACAGAAATCACACGGCGGCGGCGGGAGGCCCCATTAGCTAAAGTGGTGCTTCAGGTTAAGAACAGGTTCAGGTTAAGAACGGACCTCCGGAATAAATTAAGTACTTAACTTGAGGTACCACTGTATGTAGAATGTTGGTTGTCTACTTTTGGCCTGTAAGATGGACCAACTTCCCCATATCTCATCAGGGGCGCCGACTTATAAAAAATATTGGGGGGGCCCATACCGGGGTCCATACTGGTGGCAGGATGGCAGTGGTGCTTTTGTATGCAAGAACCGGCCTGCCCTCCCCAGGCTTCGCACCGGGAGGCGGCCACCCCCTCCTACCAACGTCACCTTAGCTGAACCCAGAAAAAAAGCCCCGCTCCGGCGGTGGGAAACTCCCGTCCCCTCCATTCTCCCCTCACCCCGGTCCCTCGCCGACGATGAATACGCCGTTCCTCGGCCCCGCGGCTCCATTCCTTTCTAAAGTCCCGCCGCTGGGGGTCTTCCTCTGACTGACCGACCTGCCCGCCCCTTCTCAGGAGCTCCCGGTCACTTTGGGAGGCGCGCGCCGGAGTCCCCTGCACGGTTTTTGGCAAGGTGCCTAATAATTTTCTTAAATTATTGGGGGGCAGAGCCCCCCCAAACGAATTTTTGAGGGGGCTCGGGCCCCCTCAGGCCCCATGGAGTCGGCGCCTATAATCTCATAGAATTTACCAGTCACAGAAATCCCGTGAACAGCCTGCACCTGTGGAGCAAATGAAGCAGGACATGCTCAGGAAGGACATATCTGCTCAAGTTTCCAACGCCAACTGCCCCGTCTTTCCTACTCATTCAGGCACAGAAATCAAACGATAACCTCGCTCACATCCAGTTAACCCATGATTCAAGCTGTGGAAAGCTTTGTAAATTTCCACAACTGGGGGCAAAGTTCAGGACTCTTTTTTTCCTTTTTGTATATAATTTTTATTAAATTTTCTGTTTCCCATTTTAAAATACAGTGGTACCTCAGGTTACATACGCTTCAGGTTACAGACTCCGCTAACACAAAAATAGTGCTTCAGGTTAAGAACTTTGCTTCAGGGTGAGAACAGAAATTGTGCTCTGGAGGCGCGGCATGTAATAATGGAATACTGAATGGTTTAAGTTTATGTAAAATATGCAGGGATTTATGATATGTAAAATGAACCATGGAAAGAGAAGAGGGGAAGTCATTGCTATTTTAAGGATGTAAAAATGAGTACAGTGGTACTTCGGGTTAAGTACTTAATTGTTTCCGGAGGTCCGTTCTTAACCTGAAACTGTTCTTAACCTGAAGACCGCTTTAGCTAATGGGGCCTCCTGCTGCCACGGCGCAATTTCTGTTCTCATTCTGAAGCAAAGTTCTTAACCCAAGGTACTATTTCTGGGTTAGCGGAGTCTGCAACCTGAAGTGTCTGTAACCTGAAGCCTCTGTAACCCGAGGTACCACTGTACTTGGTAACACTATGACCCCTTAACTTTTATCTTGGCCAGAGTGAGGCCTGCCCTCAACATCATCATGCAAATTTCTCCTTTGATCATTGGCTTTTCACGGAGAGAAGCAAGTAGATAAAGACACTCTTGTAGAACCAATGAGCATACAACCAATCTGCGCGAAGGAGACATTTGGTATTTCCGGGGGATTTCAGAGAGGGGGAATCAGATCCCATCTAGATCTTTAGTTAGACTCTAAAGGAGTCTTTTACCATGGCCTGGTACCTGCTTTTCCTGTCACTTCTCAGCTACTGCTCAGGTAAGAGCGTGGAAGACGCACATCACGTAGGGCAATATCAAAACTTTATCTGCCAGAGGGAGATAAAGCTTCTGTGGTATTTGAATGCATAGGAAATGTACCAAAGTCATGGTTCCTTTCTCCTTTTTTTATGAAAGGTGTCACTTCACAACCCAGTTTGACTCAGCCTGCCTCCCAGTCGGTGTCTCTGGGCCAAACTGCTACACTCTCCTGCTCTAGAAATGGTGGTACTCTCTGGGATGATATTCACTGGTATCAACAGAAACCTGGACAGCCTCCCCGTTTTCTGTGGTATGGATCCAGCACCCGGGGAGAAGGGGTCCCAGCTCGCTTCACCGGTTCGCGATCTGGCTCATTAACTATCTCTAACATCGAGGCTGCAGATGAAGCAGTTTATTTTTGTTGTGACTTAGAGCTTGGCAGTTCCACGTTCCACAGTGAAATAATCTGATGGGGAACTGAGACAAAAACCTTCTCTGTTCTTTCTTATGAGTGTAGAATCCTGAATCATTCAAGAGCATAGCTGCACGTGAATGACTTTTGTTAGTTTTCGACAAGAACGTGCATTAAAAGTTATCAAGTTATTTAGACTAAAGAATCCTATTGTTGATATGACCTTGCATTAAATATCTGACACATGTCCCAATAAACAATGCTCTTCATGTTTTCACTGGCCTTGTTGGCAATAAAGCCACTTCCGACTTAGAAGGGCCAAAGCTCAGGGGAGAATACCTGTTTTGCATGCAGAACGTCCTGGGTCCGATTTTTTATCGTGTTTTTAATATTCCGTTGGGAGCTGCCCAGAGTGGCTGGGGAAACCCAGCTAGATGGTGGGGTATAAATAAATAATTATTATTATTATTATTATTATTATTATTATTATTATTATTATTATTACAAGATCTTCTCCATGGCAAGGGCAGGAAAATGTCCTTCTGAAGTGCTTTCCTTTTGACCCCAGGGAAAATTGTTGTACAGAAACATGAATATAAGGCAAAATTATATATCTGTGGAGAAAATGAACTAAAAGCATTAATAAGGACTTTGCCTTCTTCTTCTTCTTCTTCTTCTTCTTCTTCTTCTTCTTCTTCTTCTTCTTCTTCTTCTTCGAATCATAGAGTTGGAATAGACCACAAGGGCCATCGAGTCCAACCCCCTGCCAAGCAGGAAAAACCATCAGAGCACTCCTGATGTAGCACCCTGCTTGTGGTTAACGCTTAGCTGGAATGAAATATTCAACGCAGCAACAGAGAAATTAAAATAATAATTTATTTGTCAGACAAATAAATGAGAGGCACAGTGGTATATGGTTACCAAGCTCTGGCCTGCCTCCTGCCATTATGGCCAGCACTTATATTCCCTTAATCCAGCCCCCTTTGCTCCTCCTGTGGCTGCCTCTGTTCAATCAGCCTGGTTGAATTTCCTATTGGCTGATTGCTATAACCAATTCTAAAAGATACACCCATATCCTCCTGTCCTTATATGGAACACAAAGAGCTATATATTGTTACATCTATAAATGACAAATAAGTAGTAATATATCTTACATGTGTCTCAACAAGGAATCTTAATTACCAGCTCACCTCTTGCCCTCCTTGCCCTATTGCCTTCTAAAACAAATGGTTAATAATTTTAAATTTTTATCTTGAACAGATGTCAGAGACCTTGGGTTCATATTCTCATGCATCATCAATGAAATATCTCCTTTTGGAGGTCTTTAAACAAAGGCCTGACAGCCATCCGTCATGAGTGCTCGATTGGCGTCTCATTTCTGGCAGGGGGGGCTAGGCTGATGGCTGGCTTAATTTCAGGATAAATCTAGCATTTCTTAAATCCTTTGCATAATTACATTTAAGCCAGCATATTTAAACTTCCTCAAAGTAAAAAGGAAGGAACAGTAGGAAGGAACAGTTTACAGCCTCAAAATAAAATAGGAAAAAAGCCTCTTCCCCTGTTTACACTCCCCCCCTTCTCCAGCCAGTTGCTTTGTTTCCATGTGCTCTTGGCCTTTTGTCCTGTGGCTCAAGTTTAACGGTTTTATTTTACTATTTACTCATTCCTAATTATGTTTGGTCTATGTAACCTTGTTCTTAACCTGTAATTCCCTTTTTACGACTTTGAGAATTGTTTTCTGCTATAAATCAAGGGGGGGGGCCTTGTCTAGGAGGAAAACATTGCCAGTGTTTTCTTAAGCAGCTG
This sequence comes from Podarcis liolepis, assembly GCF_965112155.1. Classification (NCBI taxonomy): domain Eukaryota; kingdom Metazoa; phylum Chordata; class Lepidosauria; order Squamata; family Lacertidae; genus Podarcis; species Podarcis liolepis. The sequence continues at coordinate 29,514,405 of NC_139566.1, read as the reverse complement.
GCCTTCTTGCCTGGCATGAAACTTTTGAAAATCTTTAAGCTCTCTCTTTAATTTAGGAACCTGATCAAGATATAAGCCAATATATGCCTTGATTAAAAATGCAGTCTATATTCAGATGCCACATTCCCCCCTTTCAAGCTCAAGGACCTTGCTACCAAGTGTCCTTGATAGCTTGATCTTCATATTCCTGAGGTAAAGCTCTGTATAGGGCCATGATATGAGGTAGAGTTTCATTTGAAACCATCTTGCTAATTGTACTTCTAAAACATGAAATGATACATGGCATCATACATAAAACCATTATTACTACCGTCAAGAAAAACAAGCAAGACAATAGTATCCCTTTAAGTCCTGTGACATTAGGTAACCAATTGGTGAGCCATCCCATATCCCATCCTTCCCATGTTTGTACTGGGACATGTGCTATATTCTCCATCTTTGTGGCCAACACACGGATTGCCTCACCATTATCTGAAATGTTAAAGCAACAGGCATTCCCTGTCAAGTTCAAGACTCCACACAGGCCTCCCTGCCTGGCAAGTACATAATCCATTCCCATTTTCAGCTGCAAAATAGCGGCTCTACTTTCATCCAACTGTTGTGCAATAAGTCTCAAACTCTGGGCCGTTGCATTGGTTACAAGTTCCACTACTGCTTGCAATCGAATTATTCTGTTTAGATTATAAATAGGATCCCGTGCCCCTTGTATGAGCTCACCAGGATTCCAGGAGGCAGGATCATAATAGGCTATAATGCGCTCTGGTGGCCAATCATCAGTACTGCTCCAACTTTGGGTACTTCCTCCTGCTATACGAGAAATATCAGCGTTTCTTCGTGTTCGCTTGGCCGAACTAGTGGGCATAATCCACATTGGTGGTAATACCCATCCCAGGAAACAAGTCCCACTCCATTTGGAAGGGAGTTTCTTGTATGCCCATTCTCCACATATCCACCACAACCATCGGGTCTGAGGGTTTTGGTACGTGGAGTACAGAAGGCGAGATATCAAAAGAGGTAGAGAGTTCACAGTGCAGTATGTTAGATTGCCTTTTTCTGTCACAGTTATGTTCCATACCACTTTCCATGCATGAATAAAAGGAGGTGCACAGGGCAAGGTATTCCGAGTTCGATAGGTAGTACCGTGTACCCAGGTATGACTATTCTTAATATAATCCCAAGTATAGGGACAATGAGAAGAGCCTATCATGGTAGAATCAGCTGCATCTGATGATTTATGTACACAGAATTCCCCTTGTACAGGTATAACTCGTAATGGTTTAGTTGAGTTCCATCCGGGGAAATTCTGTATTTCTGTTTGGTGTGGTATTTCGCTTACCATACCCATGGCATCTAATGGTATCGGTAATAAGGGCATACCTCCCTCTGAATCATCTGGCCCAAGAGAGCAAACAAGGCAATTGGTCCTATTTGCAACATTGGCTACCATTTCAGCTAAACCTACCCACATATTGTGGTCATGACGGAATCCATATTTAGCAAATTTGGTCAGAGTCAAGGACCCTTCCCCTTCCCAAGGGATCAGGATTAATAATAAAATCATGTTGATGTCTAGCATATGCATTCCTTCCACAAAAGATTACCTTATTGTGATAGCATAAAACTATTAGTCCCAATATAATTCCCCCAGTGACAGATATGGGGAACCACCAAGACCAAAACATATATCCCAAGGATCCCCAATGTGTAATATCTCTGATAATTGTTCCACAAGGGGGCAGTCAATCAATTGTATAAGAGAATCTTCCCGCTCACAGTCGCTGGTTCAGACGCTCCTCAAGCTTCAGGCGTGCGCAGGTCAGCCAGCTTCCAGGGTGTGGCTGCAGCAGGCCGGTCGTCTAATGTTGCCCGTGACCTAGCCCGTTCCCCGTAGGGCCAGATACAGGGGTTTTTGGAGAGAGTCAGTTTTAAAGGATTAGAGGGGTCACCTTTGCACGTCCAACTGCCTTCGGACTTCTTCAAACGGGAGTGATGAATCCAGGGGGTCACCTCAGCTACCTTCACCGCTGTTGGAGTAAAGAGCAAGACGGTGTAAGGTCCACGCCACTTAGGTGCAAGTGGATCACGTTTCCACTCTTTCACCCATATGCTATGCCAGCCTGGAGCTGATGGATCGGCACGGCAATGCTGCACGGCGTGCGCTCGAGGGCCCACCTGTTAAGATAAAAAAAAACAAACAAACACGGGAGAGAGACAAAAACACGGGAGAGAGATTGCACTTATCCCTGTGTCACATGGTCTCCTATTTGTTTGAGGTCAGTTGGAATATCCTGAACAAAGGAGGGCGGCCTCCCATACAGGAGCTCAAAAGGTGACAACTTAAGTCTTTTTGTGGGTGTGCACCGAACACGAAACAGTGTTATGGGTAACACGTCTACCCTCCTGAGACTTTAGACATATTAGTGGGCTTCTGGCATGCCCTGCAGATACCTTGCACAAGCGTCTGGCGGTAGGTGGTAAGCCTGGCCAGGTGAATTGCATTGTTTGGATCCCAATTAGGATCTTCCAAGGGAAAGTTATCCTGGAGATGACGGTCAATATTATAAATATTTCCCACTCTGGCCTGCTCACGCAAATATATCTGTGCCTTTTCAATTATGTCTCTCCTTTCCTCAGTGGTGAAGAGAGTATTCAGGAGCTGGCGACAACCTGTCCAAGTAGGACTATTAGTATTTACTATTGAAGTCACCAAGTCCATCATAGCCTGAGGTTTTTCTGCGAAAGATGGGGTGTTTTCCAATTCATCAGATCCGTAATTGTGAATGGAATATATTGCAGGGTCGAAGTTCGAGGTGGCCGTGGTCCGGGTTGCCCATTAACCAGCACAGGCTCCTCAAGTGCATCAAATACTCTTCTAAGAGGGGCTACTACGTGACCTTTTTCTTCGCTTTGCTCTAGGGGCCTCAAATCATAGGGGATGATATCTGTCCCAAGGCGTTCTTTTAGCAGCTTTATACGCCTGGCTGTATTGCTTGCTGACCGATTAAGGTCTCCCTGTAACTTCTGTAATAATTCTCTAGGACTTAGATGTACAGGGGTTTGGGGTGGGCAATTAGTTGTTCCATTAAAGGAAACTGTAGATGGAGTTCTACTGGGACTCACAGGTGGAATAACCACTTCTGCTTGGGCTTCATTATAGGACTCCAATGCCTCCTGAAGATATTTATCATAATCTATCAAGGAATCAAGTTCTGTGACTCCACCCCCATTATTCGTTCCACTTTCTTGCCTTGGGGTTACAACTGGTGGAGTGTTTGGATTAGGCTCCCTTCGATGTGGAGCATAGGGTGGAGGTGGAAGCAGCTCTTCCTCTGGTCCCTCAAAAATGGGTTTGAGTTTATTTGGCAAGATTCCTTTCCTAGCTTCGGCTTTTACAGCCAATAATTTGCATCGTTGGACTTTGCATTCCCTTATCCATGGAGGATTTTTATTTAATGTGCTCAGCCAAGAATCTATATATGAAAATTGTTCTGGGCACCCTCCAGTTTCTTTGGCGATGTTAGACCAAAGTTTTGCTTACTAAATTTATATCAAAGGTTCCTTGAGATGGCCATTCAGTATTTTGCTTCGGCCACTCTAATTCACATAACGTTCTCAGGCGCTCTGGCGTCATTTTGACTCCATACGCCCCTGAGAAGGCTTTCTTAAAATTATTTAACATACATTCAAAAGGTGTATTTCCCCCCTTTGAACCCCCAACTCCCATTGTATGGCCCTGTGAAGTATCCACTCAGTCACTCACACACACACCTTACTGGGAAACGAAGTAGTACTCACTCCACACTTAGGTCAGCTACACATTGTACTTTCTCACACATGCAATGCGCCAGATACTTCACCACACACTACCTCCCAATCTTCCCTTTTCCCTACACCAGATCACCATCTGATGTACCCAGCCACCTAGCGTACTCAGTTCCCCTTTACTGAGACGCAGAAGTTTGATCAGGACTTCTCTTCCTCCCAATTAATTGGAGGGCCAAAACCCCTTAGTGCACTTACCCTTAGCTGGTTCCCTGTTTATTTCTCTGGTCCCCCCCGGTCCGTCGCCGTCAGTGGGCAGGGTATCAGACAGACGAGACTGCTGCGTTCCCCTGGAAAAAATTTTTCCAGTGCGCGCTGGGTAGGCACAGTTGTCCTCTCTCTTGTACCCCGTCCAGTGAGGCGAAGGGGCTGCGTTCCAGCAGACCACTTATCCGAGTCGCAGGCACCATAAAATGTAGCACCCTGCTTGTGGTTAACGCTTAGCTGGAATGAAATATTCAACGCAGCAACAGAGAAATTAAAATAATAATTTATTTGTCAGACAAATAAATGAGAGGCACAGTGGTATATGGTTACCAAGCTCTGGCCTGCCTCCTGCCATTATGGCCAGCACTTATATTCCCTTAATCCAGCCCCCTTTGCTCCTCCTGTGGCTGCCTCTGTTCAATCAGCCTGGTTGAATTTCCTATTGGCTGATTGCTATAACCAATTCTAAAAGATACACCCATATCCTCCTGTCCTTATATGGAACACAAAGAGCTATATATTGTTACATCTATAAATGACAAATAAGTAGTAATATATCTTACATGTGTCTCAACAAGGAATCTTAATTACCAGCTCACCTCTTGCCCTCCTTGCCCTATTGCCTTCTAAAACAAATGGTTAATAATTTTAAATTTTTATCTTGAACAGATGTCAGAGACCTTGGGTTCATATTCTCATGCATCATCAATGAAATATCTCCTTTTGGAGGTCTTTAAACAAAGGCCTGACAGCCATCCGTCATGAGTGCTCGATTGGCGTCTCATTTCTGGCAGGGGGGGCTAGGCTGATGGCTGGCTTAATTTCAGGATAAATCTAGCATTTCTTAAATCCTTTGCATAATTACATTTAAGCCAGCATATTTAAACTTCCTCAAAGTAAAAAGGAAGGAACAGTAGGAAGGAACAGTTTACAGCCTCAAAATAAAATAGGAAAAAAGCCTCTTCCCCTGTTTACACTCCCCCCCTTCTCCAGCCAGTTGCTTTGTTTCCATGTGCTCTTGGCCTTTTGTCCTGTGGCTCAAGTTTAACGGTTTTATTTTACTATTTACTCATTCCTAATTATGTTTGGTCTATGTAACCTTGTTCTTAACCTGTAATTCCCTTTTTACGACTTTGAGAATTGTTTTCTGCTATAAATCAAGGGGGGGGCCCTTGTCTAGGAGGAAAACATTGCCAGTGTTTTCTTAAGCAGCTGGCCTTCTTGCCTGGCATGAAACTTTTGAAAATCTTTAAGCTCTCTCTTTAATTTAGGAACCTGATCAAGATATAAGCCAATATATGCCTTGATTAAAAATGCAGTCTATATTCAGATGCCACACTGACATATGGTTGTCAAGCCTCTGCTTAAAGACCTCCAAAGTAGGAGACTCCACCACACTCCTTGGCAGCAAATTCCACTGTCGAACAGCTCTTACTGTCAGGAAGTTCTTCCTAATGCTTAGTTGGAATCTTCTTTCTTGTAGTTTGGATCCATTGCTCCGTGTCCGCTTCTCTGGAGCAGCAGAAAACAACCTTTCTCCCTCCTCTATGTGACATCCTTTTATATATTTGAACATGGCTATCATATCACCCCTTAACCTCCTCTTCCAGGCTAAACATGCCCAGCTCCCTTAGTCGTTCCTCATAAGGCATCGTTTCCAGGCCTTTGACCATTTTGGTTGCCCTCCTCTGGACACGTTCCAGTTTGTCAGTGTCCTCCTCCTCCCCCTCCTCCTCCTCCTTCTTCTTCTTCTTCTGGTGTCAAAATGTGGAAAACTGAACCAAAGAGTGGGAAAAGGTGTAACAGAGAGAAGCTGTTACTTAGCATTACTCCCCTAATACTGAGATCATGATTAGCTGTGAAATCCAAGTCTTGGATTAATAAAATTGAAACTAGAAAGCTAACAGATATTGGCAAGATGCAAAAGGATCCAAAGCGGGCAGAGTGGGATTCCTTGAAAACTGGAATTTATTATGTAAACTTCATTTGGAATGTCATAAATTCAAATTCAACCTTAGAAGAGCACTGCTGAAATTACAGCTATGAAGAAAATCCTTAATTAAATAATCATTTCATCTTGGATTAGTGGGTGAGTTTTCGGCTTGCATTTTCTCAAAATAATAATAATAATAAATACAGTCATACCTTGGAAATCCACAATTCTTCAGATTCTTCATGCACACGAAAGCTCATACCAATAACAAACTCAGTTGGTCTCTAAGGTGCTACTGGAAGGAATTTTTTTATTTTGTTCCGACTACGACAGACCAGCACGGCTACCTACCTGTAACTAAGACTGACTAGATTGTGATTTCAGTATTTTGCTTTGAAATGTGATGCAGGCGTTTTGTGGTGTCTACTGTTCTGGCTTCAACCTCCAGGGGACAATGTTGGGCCACCTAACCGTTTTTTTAAAAAATAGTGAATTATATTACAAAACGGAAAGTGGTTACAAAAACTGAACTGTTGGGGTGAAGCGAAGCGTCAGAATGTTTTTACTTATGCCTGACGACTCGCTTAGGAGACATTTGCATGAGGAGCAGTGCTGATGAGCCACTTTCCCCCCTGTAATCACAGTTTGCAATGGAGAGAAGTTTCCATTGCAACCTGGACAAAGCTTCAGAGTTTGGGAGCTGATTTTATTTCTTAATTCCCACCTTTGTTGTGAGTCCCTAAATCTGAGAAAGGAGGGTGGTGGGTTGGCTTCTTTCAACAAGGAGTGCTTAAATACGTTTTCATATTATTATTATTATTATTATTATTATTATTATTATTAAGCATCATCAACATCCAGGGATATGTTCAAGCCAGGCAAAATCATTGGGGGCCACAGCATCATGAAAGTGAGGCATGTGGCCTGAAGAGGGCATGTTCTGAGCATGTCCTGAGAGCCACAAAAGGAAATATCTGAAGGAGCTTCTCCACCTTCCATTGCTCAGCCCGGACACTGAGGTCTTCCTCCGAGGGTCTTCTGCTGGTTCCCTCACTGCGAGAAGTGAGGTTACAGGGAACCAGGCAGAGGGCCTTCTTGACAGTGGCACCCTGCCTCGGGAACGCCCTCCCATCAGATGTCAAAGGGATAAAGAACTGCACAACTATCAGAAGACATGTGAAGGCAGCCCTGCAATTGAAAATTTATGTTTGACATTTTCATATGTCTTTATGTAAACTGTAAGCTGCCCAGAGTGGCTGGGGCAGCCCAGCCAGATGGGTGGGGGGTAATAATAATAATAATAATAATAATAATAATAATAATAATAATAATTTTGGGAGGTCATGTTCAGCCCCTGGTTCTATAGCTCCCCAATCATGACCTAAACAATACATAGAAGCTTCAATCTTCTGTGAAAACACCCCTTTCTGTTCTGTGGTCATCTGCTGGATGTTCCCTGTATTTCCTCATATTCTTTCTAGCAAGGCCAACGGGTGTCGAGGTATTTGCATAATTGCTCGTGCCTCATTTCCCAGGTGATTTAAGAGGGTGGTAGGGAGGTGCCACCAGACTAGAGATCTGTTTGTGTGATCCACCCTCCTTTTGACATTCACTATGGCCTGGATTCTTGTTCTCGTCACATGTCTCACTTACTGTTCAGGTATGTTTGTGGAGACCTAACGTATTATTTGACTTGACTTCTGTTACTTTTCACAAGAAGATAATAATTTTCTGAAATCTGAGGGCACACAAAATGATCCATGTACCAGCAAGAAAGCTATTTGTCTTCTACAATAGTCTTTCCTAATATTTGAGACCACTGGAAATGATTCATGTGCTTGTATTTGACTTTTCTTTTTGCAAAGGTGTCACATCGCAGACAACATTGTTCCAGCCTGCCTCTGAGTCTGTGCTCCCGGGTCAAACTGTCAAATTCTCCTGCTCTAGAAGTAGTGGCAGCTTGCAAGCTTATAGCTGGCATCAACAGAAAGGTGGACAGGCTCCCCGTTTTGTGTTCTATGCTACCAGCACCCGGGGAGACGGGATCCCTGATCGGTTCGCTGCCTCCACCTCTGGGAACACTTACTATTTAACCATCACCAATGTCCAGGCTGAAGACGAGGCGGTTTATTACTGTGCTGACTGGGTGACAGGCAGTAATGTGTTCCACAGTGGTACCATCTGATGGGGAACTGATACAAAAACCTCTCTCTCACACTTCCCCTAGAGTTTTCAAACAAGGATCGCTCAGGAGCTGACTTATACCAGAGAAGAATGACAGATCAAGTTGATGGATCATGCTGAAATCGTTAAAATGACCGGAATAATCAGAAATCAGGAAGGCCAAGAACTTCCACTTCTGAGAACACTGTTTATTTGCAATTTCCAACCTCCTGGCTAAATTGTATTCTCCTCAGGGGTGTCAAACTGAATAAAATATTCTTAGGGGGGAGAGACAAGTAAGCCCTGCCCCGCAAAGCTGATCACAGGACACGACACACACAGCACCATTTGAATGGCAATGCCCATCAACTTGGGGGGGGGGGAGGAGAGGCAGCCCCACCAAACATTTTATTGGAGGGAGGGCGAAGGGACTTCAGCCCCTAGGAGTTGGCTCCTATGGTTCCCCTTGTTGGTTTTTAATGCTATTTACTGGCTTTCTGCTGTTGTCTGGGTTTTGACTGCTTTGATAGTTTTCAGTACTATCTATTGCAGACTTCCGCAAACTCGGCCCTCCATATGTTTTTGGCCTACAACTCCCACGATCCCTAGCTAGCAGTGGTCAGGGATAATGGGAATTGTAGTCTTAAAACATCTGGAGGGCCATGTTTGAGGAAGCCTGATCTATAGTCTTTATGTCCTTTTGGTTTTATTTAGGGAACCGCCAACAGCCATGAATGATCGGGGTGTATAATACAGTGGTACCTTGGGTTACAGACGCTTCAGGTTACAGACTCCGCTAACCCAGAAATAGTACCTCGGGTTAAGAACTTTGCTTCAGGATAAGAACAGAAATCGCACGGTGGTGGCATGGCAGCAGTGGGAGGCCCCATTAGCTAAAGTGGTACCTCAGGTTAAGAACAGTTTCAGGTTAAGAACGGACTTCCGGAACGAATTAAGTTATTAACCCGAGGTACCACTGTACTGGCAAAATTTATCATTTTTGAGTACCTTCTGGATGGGACGTTGGAGTTCATCTAACTGCTGAATGCCGGAATCTTGCAAACCTCAGCATATCTGACAGGTAGCTTCCCATCCATCGCTTAAATGCCACCATAGTGGAAGATCCTATTATCTCTCAAGTCGTTTGATCTACTCTTGAGCAGCTTGTTACCATTGTGAGGTTATTATTATTATTATTTATTAAATTTATATACCACCCTATACCCAGCGGTCTCAGGGCGGTTCACAGAATAAAATCAAGATATAAAACCACAAAATACATCATAAAAGTAAAAGCAACCACCCAATAGCTCCCCTCCCCCACAAACAAACCCCACATTTTAAAAGGGCATAGGAAGTAAATCAGATCAACCAAAGGCCTGGTTAAAAAAGAACGTTTCTGCCTGGCGCCAAAAGGTGTGTAATGAAGGCGCTGGGCAAACTTCCCTGGGGAGAGCATTCCACAGATGGGGAGCCAATGTATTATTATATACATTGTTATATGTGCAACGTTATACAAAATATATATTCCAGGTTTCCAAAAGGAATTAGCATCTAAACTGATACATGCGACACCGCATAGCTGTATCAAAATGAGTATGAACTATGTAGAAGAATAAACAGATTCACACATTTACAATATACATGTGTGTGTTGACTGCCAATAAACTATGATCCTTCCACAACAATACAAAGCAGGACCTCCCGTGAATGTTGTTTTCAAGCACAACTTCACACAACCAAAGTTGAACACACCCTTTCTTCCTGGTGTGGAAAGCAAGGGGAATGTGAATGCAGAAGACTGACTAAACAAAATTTAAAAAATTCCTTCCAGTAGCACCTTAGAGACCAACCGAGTTTGTTATTGGTATGAGCTTTTGTGAGCATCCACACTTCTTCAGATTCTTCATGCACACGAAAGCTCATACCAATAACAAACTCAGTTGGTCTCTAAGGTGCTACTGGAAGGAATTTTTTATTTTGCTTCGACTACGACAGACCAAAACGGCTACCTACCTGTAACTAAGACTGACTAGATTGTGATTTCAGTATTTTGGTTTGAAATGTGATGCAGGCGTTTTGGGGTGTCTGCTGTTCTGGCTTTAACCTCCAGGGGACAATGTTGGGCCACCTACCCGTTTTATAAAAATAATAATAGTGAATTATATTACCAAACGGAGAATTGTTACAAAAACTGAACTGTTGGGGTGAAGCGAAGCGTCAGAATGTTTTTTCTTATGCCTGACTACTCGCTTGAGGAGGAGCAGGCTTCCTGCACAACACCTTGAAATCAACCTGAATTGTGCAGCCTCAATTTGCTGGTACGTGACTGAATCTCACCTGAAAATAATGGCAAGCTGGAATTGCCTCAAATGAAGAAATAGTTGGAGCTGCTATAAGGCAGATTCCCATAAATAAAAGGGTTTCAACACCAAGGCAGACACAACTGGCTGTCTTAGACACAACTGGCTGTTCTTATGCCTGACGACTCGTTTAGGAGACATTTGCATGAGGAGCAGTGCTGATGAGACACACACACACACACACACACACACACACACACACACACACACACACCCATAATCACAGTTTGTAATGGAGAGAAGTTTCCATTGCAACCTGGACAAAGCTTCAGAGTTCGGGAGCTGATTTTATTTCTTAATTCCCACCTTTGTTGTGAGTCCCTAAATCTGAGAAAGGAGGGTGGTGGGTTGGCTTCTTTCAACAAGGAGTGCTTATACGTTTGCATATTATTATTATTAAAGGTAAAGGAACCACTGACCATTAGGTTCAGTCGTGACCGACTCTGGGGTTGCAGCGCTCATCTTGCTTTACTGGCCGAGGGAGCCGGCGTACAGCTTCCGGGTCATGTGGCCAGCATGACTAAGCCACTTCTGGCGAACCAGAGCAGCGCACGCAAACGCCGTTTACCTTCCCGCCGGAAGCACTTTGATGTGCTTTCGAACTGCTAGATTGGCAGGAGCAGGGACTGAGCAATGGGAGCTCACCCTGTCACGGGGATTTGAACCGCCAACCTTCTGATCAGCAAATCCCAGCGTCCCTATTATTATTATTATAATTAAGCATCATCAACATTCAGGGATATGTTCAAGCCAGGCAAAATCATTGGGGACCACAGCACCATGTAAGTGAGGCATGTGGCCTGAAGAGGGCATGTTCTGAGCATGTTCTGAGAGCCACAAAAGGAAATATCTGAAGGAGCTTCTCCACCTTCCATTGCTTAGCCCGGACACTGTGGTCTTCCTCCGAGGGTCTTCTGCTGCTTCCCTCACTGTGAGGTTACAGGGAACCAGGCAGAGGGCCTTCTTGACAGTGGCACCCTGCCTCGGGAATGCCCTCCCATCAGATGTCAAAGAGATAAAGAACTACACAACTATCAGAAGACTTCTGAAGGCAGCCCTGCAATGGAAAATTTATGTTTGACATTTTACTATGTCTTTATGTAAACTGTTAGCCACCCAGAGTGGCTGGGGCAGCCCAGCCAGATGGTGGGTAATAATAATAATAATAATAATAATAATAATAATAATAATAATAATAATAATTTTGGGAGGTCATGTTCAGCCCCTGGTTCTATAGCTCCGCAATCATAACCTAAACAATACATAGAAGCTTCAATCTTCTGTGAAAACACCCCTTTCTGTTCTGTGGTCATCTGCTGGATGTTCCCTGTATTTCCTCATATTCTTTCTAGCAAAGCCAATGGGTGTCGAGGTATTTGCATAATTACTTGTGCCTCATTTCCCAGGTGATTTAAGATGGTGGTAGGGAGGTGCCACAGGATTAGAGATCTGTTTGTGGGATCTGCCCTCCTTTTGACATTCAACATGGCCTGGATCCTTGTTCTCGTCACATGTCTCAGTTACTGTTCAGGTATGTTTGTGGAGACCTAATGTATTATTTGACTTGACTTCTGTTACTTTTCACGAGAAGATAATAATTTTCTGAAATCTGATGGTGCAGAAAATGATGCATGTACCAGCAAGAAAGCTATAGTCTTTCCTAATATTTGAGAACACTGGAAATGATTCACGTGCTTTTATTTGACTTTTCTTTCTGCAAAGGTGTCACATCGCAGACAACATTGATCCAGCCTGCCTCCATGTCTGTGCTCCCGGGTCAAACTGTCAAATTCTCCTGCTCTAGAAGTAGTGGCAGCTTGTATGATTATAGCTGGTATCAACAGAAAGGTGGACAGGCTCCCCGTTTTGTGTTCTATGCTACCAGCACCCGGGGAGACGGGATCCCTGATCGGTTCGCTGCCTCCACCTCTGGGAACACTTACTATTTAACCATCTCCAATGTCCAGGAAGAAGACGAGGCGGTTTATTACTGTGCTGACTTTGTGACAGGCAGTAACGTGTTCCACAGTGGTACCATCTGATGGGGAACTGATACAAAAACCTCTCTCTCACACTTCCCCTAGAGTTTTCAAACAAGGATCGCTCAGGAGCTGACTTATACCAGAGAAGAATGACAGATGAAGTTGATGGATTATGCCGAAATGGCTAAAACGACTGGAAGAATCAGAAATCAGGAAGACTAAAATTTTAATAAGGAATGGGGAAAATGTATGATTTGTCTTAAAAACCATTGCAGACATTTGAAATCATCAGTAGGATTGGAAAAACACATGTATTTTAAGGGTGAATTTTGGACACTATGGAGAAATAAAAGATTTGGATTTTCATAAAAGATGCAGGAAGAAATTATTAACAATAGGACCCACAAAGGGGAGGATGGGAGGCCAGGAAATGCTTTGGAATCTTGTTTCTATGTTGTACAGTGGTACCTCAGGTTACATATGCCCCAGGTTACAGACTCCGCTAACCCAGAAATAGTGCTTCAGGTTAAGAACTTTGCTTCAGGATGAGAACAGAAATCGTGCTCCGGCACGCGGCGGCAGCAGGAGGCCCCATTAGCTAAAGTGGTGCTTCAGGTTAAGAACAGTTTCAGGTTAAGAACGGACCTCCGGAACGAATTAAGTAAGTACTTAACCTGAGGTACCACTGTATGTTGGATTTGTGACTGTAAAATGTTAATCTGAAAAACCAAATGAATGAATGAATGAATGAATAATGTCAGCTCCTCTCCTGAGACAGGGCCAAGCATGAAGTGGTTTGGGCAAGAGCATAGATTCTTTGGGTACTCTGAACGACAGGGATGGGGCCACTGCAGAGGTTGAGTACCTCCATCTTCTGCAATGATGCTTGACATAAGGAATTTCTTTCAATACTGTTACAAGAGAGCTGGACCGAATCATCACTATATATTCTATACAATGTCAAGAGCAGGGTAAGAGGGACCACAAATTGCTTCACTCATTCCACCTCTGGAAACACTGTTTCTTTGCAATTTCCAACCTCCTGGCTATATTGTATTCCCCTCGGGGGTACCAACTTGAATAAAATATGGTGGGGGGCAGGTAAGCCCTGCCTAACTGATCACAAGATGCGGCACACACACCTCATTTGAATGGCAATGCCCATCAATTGGGGGGGGGGCATCAAACATTTTATTGGAGGGAGGGCGAAGGGACTTCAGCCCCTAGGAGTTGGCTCCTATGATTCCCCTTATTGGTTTTTAATGCTATTTACTGGTGTTCTGCTGTAATCTGGGTTTTGGCTGCTTTCAGTTAGCCTTTTGATAGTTTTCAGTACCATTGCATTCAGTACCATCCATGGATGCTTTTGAATTATGGTGCTGGAGGAGACTCTTGAGAGTCCCATGGACTGCAAGAAGATCAAACCTCTCCATTCTGAAGGAAATCAGCCCTGGGTGCTCACTGGAAGGACAGATCCTGAAGCTGAGGCTCCAAGACTTTGGCCACCTCATGAGTAGAGAAGACTCCCTGGAAAAGACCCTGATGTTGGGAAAGATGGAGGGCACAAGGAGAAGGGGACGACAGAGGGCGAGATGGTTGGACAGTGTTCTCGAAGCTACCAGCATGAGTTTGACCAAGCCGCGGGAGGCAGTGGAAGACAGGAGTGCCTGGCGTGCTCTGGTGCATGGGGTCACGAAGACTAAACACGACTAAATGACTAAACAACAACAACAGAGGCATCTTGTACCTGTGTTCAGTGTCATGTGTGAACAAGCCTATAGTCTCTCCTGAGTGTTGGTACATTCATATGGCAAGGAATGGAACTTGCAAACCCAACAGGTGAGACCTGCAAGCAACAAAAGGTTGCAGCATGCAGTTCAGACACGGCAGAAAAAGATTGCCCAGATTTTCACTGTGATCCTAACCCTTTGAGATAAATTTCATTTTTGGATTGCCTTGGGAATTTCCAGCCAGGGCAGCAAGTATCATTCTCACCATTCAATTATATATTCTAGTCAGGTCTGGAAGGTTCCCGAGGGCCAGACAGAGAGGCTGGAGGGCCGCATTAAGCCTCTGGATCTAAGATCCCACTCCTGTCCTAAACAAAATGCCATTCTTCTTTTAAACTGCCTAACGCATGCAAAATTATTTCATTAGAAGTTCCTCACATTTCCTGCCCCTAGCAAAGCCAATGGGCGTTGATATATTTGCATGAGAAGTCTTTCTTCATTTCATGTGGGATTTAAGAGAGGGGGAGGAAGGTGCAGCTAGATTAGAGAACCTTTATTCCTCTCAGACTCAAATCGATTTCCACCATGGCAAAGCTGTGTGTTTTATTCATGTTCCTCAGTTACTGCTCAGGTCTGGTTGTGGAGGAAATATGGGGCTGGTGACCATGCTATTTGTCTTCTTTATTTATCACTAAAACAGAATTAATACTTTTTTCTGAAATTTAAGAAAACAGAAAATGATGCATAGTTGTTTCCCCCCCCCTTTTCTTTACAAAGGTGTCAGTTCACAGCACACATTGACTCAGTCAGCCTCCGAATCTGGGACTTTGGGCCAGACCCTGATTCTCTCCTGCTCTAAAAGCAGCAGCAGCAAGAGTGCATTCCGCTGGTATCAACAGAAACCTGGAGAAGCTCCTTGCTTTGTGCTCTACGGCACCAGCGACAGGGGAGAAGGGATCCCAGATCGGTTCACTGGCTCTGTCTCTGGGAACACTGGCTATTTAACTATCTCCAACCTCCAGGCTGAAGACGAGGCCGTTTATTACTGTTGCGTTTGGGAGGACACCAGTGGCTTCAAGTTCCACAGTGGTGAAATCTGATGGAGAACCGAGACAAAAAGCTTCACTCTTCCTCGCTGCAGCAAGAAACCTGAACCACACAATCACTTGTTTGAGCCTCAAAGGAACAGCTTGGCCAGGGACAAGCTTGAAGTGGTTAGGGCAGGAGGGCAAGGGCTTTGCTCGAAGAGGATGGCAGAATATTGAGATGCTGGAAGAACTTAGAGGGCGCTTCTCTGGCAAAATGGTAGAACAAGCAGAGCTTGTGGGGAAAATAAATAACCAATTTAAATGGGCATAAGGCTTGAGCTGCAAGTACTCTTTTCTAACTGAATGGCACTGTTTTATTATGTACATAGAGGAAAACCAAAATAGTAACAACAACAACAATTTATTATTTATACCCTGCCCATCTGGCTGGGTTTCCCCAGCCACTCTGGGCTGCTCCCAACAGAATATTAAAAACACGACAAAACATCAAACATCAAACATCAAAAACTTCCCTAAACAGGGCTTCCTTCAGATGCTTTCTAAAAGTCAGATAGTTGTTTGTTTCCTTGATATCTGATGGGAGGGCGTTTAACAGGGCAGGCGCCACTACTGAGAAGGCCCTCTGCCTGGTTCCCTGTAGTTTCCCTTCTTGCAGTGAGGAAACCGCCAGAAGGCCCTTGGAGCTGGACCTCAGTGTCCGGGCTGAATGATGGGAGTGGAGACGCTCCTTCAAGTATACTGGGCCGAGGCCATTTAGGGCTTGAAAGGTCATCACCAACACTTTGAATGGTGCTTGGAAATGTACTGGGAGCCAATATAGGTCTTTCAGGACCGGTGTTATATGGTCTCGGCGGACGCTCCCACTCACCAGTCTAGGTGCCACATTCTGGATTAATTGTAGTTTCTGGGTCACCTTCAAAGGTAGCCCTACGTAGAACACATTGCAGTAGTCCAAGCGGGAGATAACCAGAGCATGCACCACTCTGGCGAGACAGTCTGTGGGCAGGTAGAGTCTCAGTCTGTGTACCAGATGGAGTTGGTAGACAATGGACTCTCCACAACCCATCGGCACAACCCTTCTTCCTCTGACCTGTGTTCTGTGTCCCACCACCATTCTCCTGGCTTGGAGCCTTCCCACACTGATGCTTCCCTGAGGTTTCCCCCAGCTGTAGTCTCCCACCATTCTTCTTCATCTAGCCAGTCCCTGACATCATGACTTGTCAGAAATCACACCCCTTCCTCCAAGGGGAGCTTTCCAGGGGCTGTCTGCTAGTGGTGTGTGTGTGTGTGTGTGTGTGTGTGTGTGTACCAGAGGCAAAGCTGAGCAGATGTGACTCTTATTTTTGTACAAAAGGTCACGCCCTTCATGCAAAACCTGCTCTGTGGTCATCTGAGAGACCTTCATCACAGTTCTTCATAATGTCTCCAGAAAAGCCAATGGGTTCAGATATATTTGCATGATAGATCATCCCTCAGCTCCTGGGGTATATAAGAGACCCCCTTCCCTCTTATAGATTAGAGAGCTGTTTGCCTCTGGGACTCACCTTCCTTTAGAATTTCACCATGGGCCAGATCCTTATCCTCTTAATTTTTCTCACTTACTTCTCAGGTATGGGTTATGTGGTCTAATGGGCTAGCAACAAAGCTGTTTCTCCATTTAGCACAGAAACAGAATACGTTTGTGATATTAAGGAACAGAGAATGATGCATCGGTTTTTCTTTTTCTTTCTGCAAAGGTGTCGCTTCACAGCCGACCTTGACTCAGGCAGCCTCCGAGTCTGTCTCCCCGGGCCAAGCAATTAAACTCTCCTGTTCTAAAAGTAGTGGTGGAAGCTGGGGCAGCTTTCACTGGTATCAACAGAAAGCTGGCCAGGCTCCTCGCTTCGTGTTCTATCATACCAGCACCTGGGGAGAAGGGGTCCCAGATCGGTTCACAGGTTCTTATTCAGGGAACACAGGCTATTTAACCATCACCAACATCCAGGCTGAAGACGAGGCCGTTTATTACTGTTGTGCTTATGAGAACTCTGGTAGCTTCCAGTTCCACAGTGGTGCAATCTGATGGGGAACTGAGACAAAAACCTTCACTCCTCCTTTCTAGAGTGATGAATTCAAAACAGCTCGAGCCTGAAAGTGACAGTTCTTCTCCCTGGGAAGGGACAGGCTTGAAGGACAGCAAAATGAAATAAGAGTTCATTAACAGAAATGCATTTGGCTTGGGTCTTACACATGCGGTGAAATTAAGTGCACATGCACAATATTCCTGCCTAATCACACATTTTGGGTTGCTCAAGTAGCCAAGTGTGTATCTGGAATGGGTTGTGGCTCATGCTCTTTATAGAAAATTTCTTTATGGAAATATACCATCAAGTCTATTATCTGGGTGGGAATATAAAATAGACAGAGACTGATCTATTCAAACAGAAGCACACAGGAGGTGATCTTTAATTACTGCTGCAGGACACCCCACCTGCCCTGTTGAAGAGAGAAGACGATAATACTTTATTATATAAATACATGAAACTACATAAAAGCATAAAAGTACATTTCTATTGGTGAAGTCACAATACATACCATCCTTTTTTATTGCAATCTTTACAGAGAGAGCCTATAGAACCCAGCCTCTTGGATAATGGCATTGTCCCGAGTGAATCTCCATCCCCTGTCTCTCCCACTTCCTCATTCACCATCATCATCACCTCCTCTACAGGTGCTGCCTTCAAACTTCCTCCATGAGGTTTGTGGCAGGTTGAAACCAACTAAGTGGAGCCCTGGATATGTTTATAGTTCAGCCCTGATAGCATCACTGACCAGATGTGCTGGATCTACGCACATTAAAAAATCAGTACAGGAAAACACATTATAAAAGCTCATAATGGAAAATCCCATTGGTGACAGGTCATAGCTCTACAGCGCCATCTGGTGTTGTATGTTTATGATGCAGTTATAAAAATATAATTGATGAAATGGAGGCAGCGATAGATTTTACTTTCATGGGCTCAATGATCACTGCGGCTGGTGATAGCAGTCATGAAATTAAAAGATGCCTGCTTCTTGGGAGAAAAGCGATGACAAACCTAGACAGCATCTTAAAAAGCAAAGACGTCACCTTGCTGACAAAGGTCCGTTAAAGCTATGGTTTTCCCAGTTGTGATGCATGGAAGTGAGAGCTGGACTATAAGAAGGCTGATCGTTGAAGAGTTGATGCTTTTGAATGATGGTGCTGGAGGAGACTCTTGAGAGTCCCATGGACTGCAAGAAGATCAAACCTATCCATTCTTAAGGAAATCAGCCCTGAGTGCTCACTGGAAGGACAGATCCTGAAGCTGCGGCTCCAATACTTTGGCCACCTCATGAGAAGAGAAGACTCCCTGGAAAAGACCCTGATGTTGGGAAAGATGGAGGGCACAAGGAGAAGGGGACGGCAGAGGACGAGATGGTTGGACAGTGATCTCAAAGCTACTAACATGAGTTTGAGCAAACTGCGGGAGACAGTGGAAGACAGGAGTGCCTGGCGTGCTCTGGTCCATGGGGTCACAAAGAGTCAGACACGCCTAAATGACTAAACAACAAAAGCTGAGTCCACAGTCAAGTTTCTATTCTATATCTGTAATATCTAAAAACCAGGCCATATCAGTCAAATGTGTTCTGGAAAACCATGGTCTTACGCCAACTGCTTGAGCACTGAATACCAGCATTGGTTTTCATATGATATAACCTTCCTGTTCATGTTGAGCATAGCTATAGGATGACTGCTTTTCTAGCTTTAACCTTTAAGGGGAGATGTTGGTCTATTTTTGGCAGATTAGTGGTTCTGAGAGACCTGCTCCCTCTTGCACCTGCGATGTGAAGTGAAGCAGGAGAATGTTCACTAAGCATGGCTACATGTCTGACGCTTTCTGTTCACTCATGCTCAGATTGGCATGAATGCAGCAAATATATCAGGTACAAGTACACCTTCGGCAGACAAAAAGAGTCGGGAAAGAATGTGCAAGTGCGTGAATAGATTAATTCCATGTCCTCATTTATTTCCTTTTTAAACAAAAGTTTCATTCACTTTGGTTTCTGTTCTTTGGAGTGCATTTGGTATTCTGTTTGATTGTTTCCCCCTTGAGTGCACTGCGTGGACAGGCGGAGTCCCCCACATCCTGAGCGCCCCCCCCCATCATGTGGAATAACGACTCAAGACAACGTGCTATGGGATTAAATTGGCCACAACTTTATTAAATTTCAAATGTGGGTAGACCTTGGCTCAGGCATTGGGCGTTCTCCCTCCCCAGTCCCCAGCCGGGGACCTAGGGAGCATCAGGGTTATCCAGTGGGGGGGGGGTGGGCAGGCTCTGGAGAACATATGTTCAAGCAGAGATAGACGCCCCCATTATGCCGCCGCCGCAGGGGAGAGCAATGACGACCTCTCGGCGTACAGTCAAGGCCTCCCCTCAAAATCCCCTTTAACAGGGAATCCTGGTATCACCGCTGCAAAGAGGAAGATGGACAAAAGGATTCCGCCCAAGGCCTGATACCGCCAAAGTTGTGACGTTTTGCTACAGGAAAGGCGAAACCTGCCAATGCAGGGAAATTCCTTTCCGGCCCTTTGACAGTGACCTTAACGTAGCAGCGCCGCATACCTGTGAAGAAAAGTTAACCTGCAAAACCTGTGAAGAAAAGTTTACCTGCAAAATAAGGCATTAACTGAGGGTGGGTAGGGTGGGAGAAGCTCTGGAGCCAAGTGAGGATTCCCAGGTAAGATCCTCCCTCTATTGTGTGGGCAGGTAATCCCTCCCCCACCTGCCCTGATCTCCTTGGCAACGCTTCCCCCAGGTGGGATTGGACAACTGACTGGGGTAGGCGGAGACCTCCAGGTATCCCACCTGAGGGAAGGCAAAGCCAAGCCTATGCTGATGGAGCCGCTCCAGATCCAGGGGCTGTGCGTGTCCACGCAAAGGTCGCCCCCCGTTTTATGCGGGGAATAATACCTGCCTGTCTTTTATGTTTAAATCTATCAAGTGCAAGTACAGCAAGCAAAAGTCATTTGTTATTTCAACTTTACAAGAGAGAGTGTCTTGGGAAGTTTTTATAAGAGGGAAAAGGGAAGTAACTAAAAGGGCAAAATACCCTGTCTCTCTTCCACATAACTCTGTAAATGGGAAGCAAAGTTTAATTCCCACAAGATATCCCTCCACAAAAAGTGTTCACCCTTCATTTTCTACAGTGCCATGGCATGAATTTTATCCCGAGGGGTGGAGAGGAGGGTGTGCTGCGTTTTCAAGGGAAATGATTTGAATGTAGGGCGGGGTCAGGATATTGAAAAGATTTAAGAGAGCAGAGACACATCTGAAGCAGAAATCTCTGTGCCTTAAGGAGGGAGAGCTCCTCTGCGTTCCCATCATGCTCTGGGCCTGCCTCTTCCTCACCTATTTCTCAGGTAGGAGAGAGAAAGGTCTTTCTTTCTTTCTTTCTTTCTTTCTTTCTTTCTTTCTTTCTTTCTTTCTTTCTTTCTTTCTTTCTCTCTCTCTCTCTCTCTCTCTCTCTCTCTCTCTCTCTCTTCTGAAGAGAAGACCAAAGAGGATTCTAATGTGTCATGAGATATTTTGTCTCTTTCTCTTTCAGTATCTTTGGCCCAGTATGTGTTGACGCAGCCCCCATCAGTGTCCGTGTCTCTGGGACAAGATGCCCAAATCACTTGTTCTGGGAGCAACATTGGGAGCAAATATGTGCAGTGGTACCAGCAGAAACCCAGCCAGGCCCCTGTACTGCTAATGTATTACAGTGATCGCAGGCCCACAGGGATCTCGGACCGAGTCTCTGGCACCAAGTCTGGCAACACAGCCAGACTGAGCATTGCCAGAGCCCAAGCAGAGGATGAGTCCAATTATTACTGCCAGGTGTGGGACAGCAACACAGCTCACAGTGAAACAGGCAGATGGGGAAGTGCGACAAAAACCTCTTGCTGAAAAAGGCAGCTGCTATCATACTCTGTCTTCAGAAGAGGGACTTTTCACTGGAATTGAGTTTTCATTTTTTAAAAAAGCTGATTCCTACTGCCTTGCAATGGCCACCTTGTGACCCTCCACTTTGCCTTGAGTTGCATTTATTTTATTTACAGATAGGTAGCCGTGTTGGTCTGCCATAGTCAAAATAAAAAAATTCTTCAGAAGTGTGCATGCACACGAAAGCTCATACCAAGAACTAACTTAGTTGGTCTTTAAGGTGCTACTAGAAGGAATTTTTTATTTATTTTATTGCTACCTTCACTTCCTTGATTCATGAGGGAATGTGAGTTAAGGGGATTCACTGAGGAACATAACTTAGCCTAGGCTGCGGGAGCACAGCTGGAGTACCTAACATATATATGCCTGGTCACAGAGTTGTATCCTGAACTACTGGTCTCTGGCAGCCTTATCTTCCATTTCAAAGAATCGTAGAATTGTAGAACTGGAATGAGCCCCCCTTCAAAGTCATCTAATTAAGTAGTTGTCATTAAGCAGTCAGAAAATCCAAGCATTAACTCTGTTCTGTAGAAAAAAGAAAAAAGAAAACAGCCCTCCGTTTTCTCTGTCCTGATCTCCAAAAAAGGCAGACTTCAGATCTATGATGTACCAGTGTGAGGTATAATGGCATCTTTGAAGTCCAGAATCCATAGAAGCTTATAGAAGTGTGCCATTATCTTCTAGTGGTCTGGAAGGTTTCTAATGTTCCAAGGTTTTCAAGGGAACAGACCTGCAGCTTGAATGACTTCATTGTGTTATCTATCTTTCAAGGTCCAACTGTTTCTGGGCTGCCAGAAATGCAGTCTGACGGGGTCTCAGGTTATTCTTACTTTCTCTACTGTTCTTTCAATCTCTCATTCTGGATTCATTTTCACTTCCCTAGAGTACACAGTACACGCAAGCTTTATTTTACCACTATATTTTGCTGCAACTGGATAATGAAGAGATTGCCTTTCCAGGGACAATTATGTTGAACTTTCAAGCTTGTTTTTGCCTTAGCAAACGCTTACTAATGAATCTATTGATTCCTGAGTCCTGCCTGTTACCTCACACCTTCTTGGAGCTGCTATTCTGCTAACAACTGCACATGCATGACCCTAGAGTCTTTGGGACATGAATCCTGACAACTGGAACAGGTGGCATTTTAGTAAACAACTCTGGTGATCTATAAAGCACCAGAGATGATGAGATCTGCTCGATTCAGCCAGACAGAGGGGGCTTATTCACACATTACTGTTTTATAGCACTACCCCGCCATGTTGGAAATTCCTGGATTTTAGTGGGGAAGGCTGATGAAGGAGGTTCACACAGGTTGATAACTTAGCATAGGCTGTGTGAGCACAGCTGGATCAGCCATGTGGAGGGAGCAGCCCAGAATTCCTCACACATCAAAATTCACATGTAGATTTGAGAGAACAAAGCCTTGGTTACCTATTTCTAAAGGTGAGGAGAAGAGACATGGGCTAAACCTAGCAGGTGGTGTAAAAATTGGGGTTTGGCTTTTGCTGCCCAGCTCCCAGTCATTGTATCACCACCCTGTTCATTGCTTTATTGTTAAACTGGCTGGCAGCAGCTCCCAGGGATTTCAGACAGAAGCACTTCTCTCTTCCCACTCTTCTCTCCACCAAACAGGGATGGTCTACATTCGGCTCCATTTTCCATTGTAAATGGAGGCATCACCAAGACATTGGCAGCCATGTTTTATGAACGTTGGAAAAATGTTGAAATGAAATTACTTGGCTCTTGTAAAAATGTTTAAAGAATTAGGTAAAAAGGTAATGGTTATGAGAAGCTGGTAAAAATAAGATTTAAGTTTTAAGTTTTAAGGTGTTTTTTTATAAGATAAGATGAAAATAGAGTAAGGTAATGTAGTGACGGAATAATAATAATAATAATAATACTAATACTAATACTAATAATAATAATAATAATAATAATAATAATAATAATATCTTTATTGTCATTGCCCCCTTCGGGGACAACGAAATTACAACGAATATTATGAATTATGGAAAGGATTTGCTGTAACAATTATTAATCAAGATACAAGAGATGGGAGGAGGAGGAGGTCAGGGAAAGAAGGTAATGAAAATGGAGAATTTGAAAGTGATGGTTTTCTTTTTTCTTTTTCTGTTTTTTGCTTTTGTCTTTTTTTCTTTGTAATTTTTTTTAAAAAATTCTTTTTTCAATAAATATCATTTTTTTAAAAAAGGACATTGGCAGCCATCGCTCATGCACACTCAGATGGCTGTGCTGATCAGAGTGCTGTGGTGGGGCTGCCATGTGAAGGCAGTGAACTCTACCTATCCCCAGTGGTCAGCAACACACAAACCATTTCTCACACCTGTCTAGGACTGGGCAGAGGAGGAATGGTGGAGACCGCCTCCCCAGCTTGACCCTTCCAGGGAGGAGGAAGAGAAAGACAGTTCAGATTTACAAGAGGGGTTTGAGGGAGATCATAGCTCAGGGGCAGATAAGGGGAAATATACAATATACAATGTGACACTAGATGGCGATGGTGAGCCTTATAGAAAATTCAATGTATTAAAAAAACTTTTTAAAAAAGAATTCTCAGAACATTTGTTATATGTGTTTTGAATCCACCTTAGATACAAACCTAGGTAATACATATTAGTAACATAACAAATACCTGCCTATCTTTTATGTTTAATCTAGCAAGGGCAAGTACACCGAGCAAAAGTTATTTATTATTTAAACTTTAAAAGAGAGTGTCTTGCATAGTTTTTATAAAAGTGAAAGGGGAATTAACTAAAGAGTCTATCAACCTGGGCTCTCTTCTGCATAACACTGCAAATGGAAACTAGAGTTTAATTCCCACAAGATGCCCCTCCCCCCAAATAAGTGTTCACCCTTCATTTTCTACAGTGCCATAGCATGCATTTTATCCCCAGGGGTGGAGAGGAGGGTGTGCTGTGTTTTCAAGGGAAATGATTTGAATGTAGGGCTGGGTCACAAGATCAAAAAGATTTAAAAGAGCAGAGAGACAGGTCTGAAACAGACACCTTTCTGCTTAAGGAAGGAGAGCTCCTCTGCGTTCCCATCATGCTCTGGGCCTGCCTCTTCCTCACCTATTTCTCAGGTAGGAGGGAAAAAAGTGTGTTTTTCTTTCTTTCTTCTATGCGACAGACCAAAGAGGATTCTAACATACCATGAGATATTTTTTCCTTTTTCTCTTTCAGGATCTTTGGCCCAGTATGTGTTGACGCAGCCCCCATCAGTGTCTGTTTCTCTGGGGCAAGATGTCCAGATCCCTTGTTCCGGAAGCAACATTGGTGGGAAGAATGTGCAGTGGTACCAGCAGAAACCCAGCCAGGCCCCTGTACTGTTAATATATGCAGACAATCAGAGACCCACTGGGATCTCGGACCGATTCTCTGGCACCAACTCCGGCAACACAGCCACACTGAGCATTGCCAGAGCCCAAGCAGACGATGAGGCCGATTATTACTGCCAGGTGTGGGACAGCAACACAGCTCACAGTGACACAGGCAGATGGGGAAGTGCGACAAAAACCTCTTGCTGAAAAAGGCAGCTGCTATCATACTCTGTTTTCAGAAGAGCGACCTTCCAGTGGAATTGAATTTTCATGAAAAGAGGCTTATTCTCACCTCCAAACCCCCACTTTCCCTAGAATTACACTTGCTGCTGCCCCTCGCTCCCTCATTTAATGAGGGGAAGCAAATGAAGGGGCTTCACTGAGGTAGAGAATTTAGCATAGACTTCAAGTGTGCATCGGAAATAGACAGCAAGTCTATGCCAGGCCACAGAGAGGCTTATTTTGTCATTATTTAGAGCATTTGTACCCTGCTCTTTGGTCAAAGAGGCTCCCAGAGTGGCCTACATACAAGCAATTGAAACATGACACTCCTTCCCCATAGGGTATAAGCTCAGGAAAACCACGACACACAAGGCGAAAGGAACAGGGAGGGCAGAGGAAAATATAAATCCATCTCAGGCACCAGTGTCTAAACAGTTGTGCCTATAATGACCAGCTGGCCCAGTTTGGGGGCAGGAAGGAACTGATGGAGTTGGACTTCCAGCAAAGCTGACAAAATGAGCCTTGTTTGCTATTTCTCTCACTGAGGCAAATCTGATGGGATGGCTGCCCCCCCGCCCCCAGTTGAGGGGAGAGGAGGCCTGAGGGAGCTGGCCTCTCATTTCAAACTGCTGTTCTCTGGCTACGTTGGGCACCACTTATCCTCCGTGTCTGACCCTCCCTTAACTACATCTCAGTGCTCATAAACGCCACACTTTTTTAAAAAATTATTTATTTGGTTTTTCAGATTAAAACTTTTTAGTCACATATCCAACATACAACATAAAAACAAGATTCCAATGAATCTCCTGGACTTCCCTCCTCCCCTTTGTGGGTCCTGTTGTTAATCATTTCCTCCTGCATCATTTATAATAATCCAAATATTTTACCTCTCCATTGTCCAAAATTCATCATTGAACTACAAGTGATATTCTGATCGTACTAATGATTTTAACTGTTTACAATGGACTTTAAGATAACTTATAAATTTTTCCCCTCATTGAAATTTTGATTTTCCTGATTTCTGATTCTTCTAGTTACTTTAGCTATTTCAGCATAATCCATCAACTTGATCTGCCATTCTTCTCTGGTCAGGACCTACCATCCTTTTGTCTGTCATGATCTCCAACCCACATGGACTTCAGATGACGTATTGGGAAAGGTGGCGAAATTAAGTACCCTAAACCATCATGGTGTTTCAATAAACATCTCTAGAGGGTGCTGGCAGACTTGGTAAGATCCACTCTGTGCAACCAGGCAGAAGGGGCTGAAATAGCATGATGCTTACAGAGCACTAACCACATCCTCCTCTTTCTCACATGATACACTGCCACCACATATCCCTTGGGACAGATTATGCATCCAAAAGAAATCAGGAATGGGTCTCTCATCACCTGAGCAATAAGTGAGGGCCAGAAGGAAGGGAAACCAGGCCATGATGTTCATTACAGAGGAATGATCTTTGCTGTGAAAATGGCGCATCGGGATAGCTTTTCTCCCTATTCTTAAACCCTACCAAAGTTGCCTGGGGAATCTCAACTAGATCATACATGATAGATGGCCATCCAACCTCTGCTTTAAAACCTCCAATGAAGGAGAATCTCCCAACTCTCATGGGAGGTTCGATGGGCAATTGAACAGAAAGGGCAAGTAGGTGGGTACAGTGGCGTAGCGTGGGTTGTCAGCACCCGGGGCAAGGCAAGTAATTTGCGCCCCCTAACCAGTGGATTTGCGCCCCCTAACCCGTGGATTTGCGCCCCTAACCCTAACCCCCAGATGTTGCGCCCGGTGCAGCCGGCCGCCCCTGCACCCCCCACGCTACGCCACTGGGTGGGTAGCAAAATTGGAGGAGGTAGCAATAGGACTGCAGGGAAAACAAAAGTGGACTAAGCTGAATATCAGGGGAAATCCTCGAAGGTGTGTCTTCAGGAACTAAGGCGGGAACAGCATGGCTGAAAGCCACAGAGACAGGACTGGGGGAGGCAATGACAGAAGGCTTTCCATGGGTGCAAGAAGGGGACATGAGATGGGAGATAGTTGGGGTCAAGAGTGTTGAATGAAGGGACTAGAAGTGTCAAGAGGCTGCAGGTGGCAACTGGGAAAAGCCATTGGAGAAGCTTCAAGGGAAGAGCTTAACATGCAATAGCTTCATGTTGCTGCAAGAGACAGGCGCTGTTGCAAATGCATCTGACCTCTGCTAGTGGTGATATTGCTTCCTTTCTCTATCCCTGCTTTTATTTGGAGGCGGATGCCTGGAAAGGCTTTTCAGATGTTTGCATCTCTTTGGTTGTGCTGCCATCTTCAGGCTTCTTGGAAGCAGGAAGGAGTATCCGGTAGCAAGCTACTGGTGAGCTGAAAATCTAAGCGCATCCTGCAGTTTTGCTCTGATACACAAGATGGAGGTGTGAACTAAGAGATAAATTAATTTGCGTCAGCTTCTCTGCTTCACTTAAGAATTCTGGAGAGTTTCATTGAAGCTACATAGGCACTATACATTTAAAGCAGAACTGCACTACACAACTATTATGGCTTCCCCCATACACATAATCCTGGGTAATGCAGCATGTTCAGGGTTAAAGAGTTGTTAGGAGACCTGTATCCCCGTCACAAAACTACAGTTCCCAGTGTTAAAACATTCCAGGAATTGTGGTGGAGACCCCTGATTTGCACTTCTCACCGTATACAAATAGGAACATTCTTAATCCTTCTGGTTTTCCACTTCTCTGAACTTTGTGATACAATTATTGGCTCAAAAATGTACCGAGAGGTTTGCGTATGTGATAAAAGGAGTACATGCCAACAAAGGTCTGTATAGTTAAAGCTATGGTTTTCCCAGTAGTGAGGTATGGAAGTGAGAGCTGGACCATAAAGAAGGCTGATCGCCAAAGAATTGATGCTTTTGAATTCTGGTGCTGGAGGAGACTCTTGAGAGTCCCATGGACTGCAAGAAGATCAAACCTCTCCATTCTGAAGGAAATCAGCCCTGAGTGCTCACTGGAAGGACAGATCTCCAATACTGTGGCCACCTCATGAGAAGAGAAGACTCCCTGGAAATGACCCTGATGTTGGGAAAGATGGAGGGCACAAGGAGAAGGGGACGACAGAGGACGAGATGGCTGGACAGTGTTCTCGAAGCTACCAGCATGAGTTTGACTAAACTGCGGGAGGCAGTGGAAGACAGGAGCACCTGGCGTGCTCTGGTCCAGGGGGTCACGAAGAGTCGGACACGACTAAAT
The DNA here is from genome assembly GCF_965112155.1 of Podarcis liolepis. Taxonomy (NCBI): domain Eukaryota; kingdom Metazoa; phylum Chordata; class Lepidosauria; order Squamata; family Lacertidae; genus Podarcis; species Podarcis liolepis. The sequence continues at coordinate 29,486,374 of NC_139566.1, read as the reverse complement.
GACTAAACAACAACAACAACATGTGTTATTTTGTGGGAGATGTGTTTTAAAATAAGAGCAATAGGAAGAAGCTTTGCTCCCTCATTCATAACACTCAGGGTCAGTCATTCTCTCAAAATACAGTGGTACCTCTGGTTGCGAACAGGATCCGTTCCGGAGGTCTGGCCACATCCTGAGAAATTCGCAACTGGAGGACCGCTTCTGCGCATGCACATGGCTCGGTTTAGCACTTCTGCACATGCACGTGGTATAGTTTATGTCAAAGATGCAGGGATTTATGATATGTAAAATGAACCAGGGAAAGAGAAGAAGGGAAGTCACTGACATATTAAGGATGTAAAAATGGGTATTTTAAATTGTAAAATAGAAATTTAATAAAAATGATATACAAAAAGAGAGAGAGAGTTTCATGCTCTGCCAATGGAACTTTCCCAGTTTCCCAACAGCTCTGCAGCTGCAGAACAACTGGTAGTCGCAGCTGATTATTCTTTCTGGCAGACATTACTAGGGATTCAAGCCCCTGTAGCTGCTCTTTCTATGGCTGACAGATGGAGTCAAGCTGGTCTTCTCCTGATTGTAATGGAAAGCCTTGGGCTTCCTGGAAAGCCTTGGGCTTCTGGCTGGTGGATGGGGCCGGCGCGTGCCTCCCTGCAGTCTTGCAATCCCAGAAGTACTGGGTTTCAGGCAAGGGGTCTCTCCCTGCCCCACCTGGAGATGGTGGGGATTTGACTTGGGATCTTTTCTTACAGCCTCTGGGAACAAAGGGGGGGAAAGAGCAAAAGAGCGGAAGTAGCGATGCCGTGGAAGACATGATCAAGAGCAGGAAGAATGAAGAAACAAACGGAAAAAATAAACATCCCTCACAGGATATTTATAGGATACAGAACTCCTTTTGCAGAAATAAGATTTATTAAATGTGTTAATACGAATGGAAGTCAAAAACTCTGTAGCTGTTGATTGGGGATTAAGAACAAGCTTGAATTAATTAAGACTTCAGAAGCAGGATGAAATAAAAACATTCCACTTTGAAATCCAGCACATGGGAGGCCATACAAAATGTATAATTGGCTTTATAAATGATATACAGTAGTACCTCGGGTTACAGACGCTTCAGGTTACAGACTCAACTAACCCAGAAATAGTACCTTGGGTTAAGAACTTTGCTTCAGGATGAGAACAGAAATCGCGCGGCGGCAGCAGGAGGCCCCATTAGCTAAAGTGGTATCTCAGGTTAAGAGCAGTTTCAGGTTAAGAAAGGACCTCCAGAACGAATTATGTTCTTAACCAGAGGTACCACTGTATATTTGAATGTGAATTGTAATTTGAGACTGACACAATGTGGCTTTTATTCGATATTAGTAATTGAAAATTTATTTATTAAAAGAACTTGCGATCTTCTCCATGCAAAGCCGATGTTCTACCACTGAACTGTAGGACCTGCATTGACCAGAAAGGGCTATTGACTTCCAATTATTTAGTAGGGGTGGGTGGTTGTACACATATATATATTTCCCCTCAAATATGCATTTTCCCACATGTTTTCACCTACAATATGCATTTTCACATGCCTTCTTGTGCTTAATTTTTCGCACCGGGGCTGCGTCACAAGATTCAGAGAAGTATGAAAATCAAAAGGATAACTGCGTTCTTCTGTGCATATTAGTCCAGGAAGTGTGAATCGGGCTGGGTCACTTTAAAAATGCAGAGTGAGTTAAAACCTCGAACGTACTTAGTAGAACTCTGTGAACATCTGCTGCAGGTGTCCAGGCCCCAGCAGCTTCGTCTAATAGCTGCCCAAGATCACCTCCCAACCCTTTCTAACCACCAACTGTACGCATTGACAGATGTTTCAGTGGATCTGTGAATGGAGCAGGGGCCGGCCAACGGCTTTCAGTTCATTTGCACAGAGGATGCAAAGTCAGACCCTAGGAACCCTCCGGTACCAGAAACATGTGCTCTGCTATTTTCAGAAAATGCCAGTTGAGCACAAGCCACGGGCCGCAGCTGAAGCATTACCGATCTCCTCCTCTGGAAGGAAGTGCTTATCAGATGTACTGCTCCTGACCATTGGTTCCATGTGCTTATGTAGACTTGTGCATGTTGAGGATATGTACCTTTCCTGGACTCTTTCGAGTTTTTGGGTTGTTGTTTTTTTAGATTTTTGGACCTTCTGGATGGGCAGAAAATGGAGTTAATTTGGCCACACGTTGAAATCCAGTTTGATCAACGGGTTGTCTTGTGAGTATTTAAAGGGTGGCGTTAAAGGCCACAGGATATCCACAGAGATTAACCTGCAGATTTCTCAAACCATGCTTTTCAATTAAGCCACGTGCGATGTTGTGGAAATGTGAGCAGATGTGGCAAGTGGAAGCTGGGGAAAAAATGTTGCAGTTTGGAGTACTTCTGTTCAAGATACACCATTTGCCTCTTACCCAGTTTCCATAGTGTAGGGGAAATGGTTTACCCCGATTTTCCATTTTCCAGTATTTATTGGCTACTGAGCGCTACAATTTCACTGGGCTATTTTGGAAGTTATTTGGTCTTTTGGTCCTTTTCCACCTCGTTTCATTTATTCATTTTTACCTCGAAAAACCTTGGAGTTCTCCTAAGCATCTCCGTTGTGGATGGAGCCATTCTAGCTATAAAAGGGAAATTGCTCAAAGGATTAAGGTTCCTGTGAAGATATTAACCGGATTACACAGAAGTAATGCTCTGCTCTGGAAACAGCACTCTTCAACCTCATAAGAGGTTTGCATTTCATTGGCAGCTCAGCATTTCGGAATCTTTCTGCAATTGCCTGCTATGTCTTGCACATGCAAGAATGGATTTCATGGAGAAATTGGTGATTTCTACAGATTTCTCTCGTTCTTCCTTTATTTCGGGATGCTACAACCACATCAGTTCTCGGCAGGGAGTGGGGAGAAAAGATTTTTTCCTGAAAGCACCCTAAATCTCCTGACTTAAATCTCAGAGGCAGAGGAGGTACACGCTGGGACTGTGATTCAGGTAAGCATGACTGTAGAGTCCTCGTATGCTTATAGCTTCTCCTCGATTATTGTCCCACAGGTGAGGAAAAAACCTACACAATTAGTAAACGATTATTGCTTAAATCCTTGAGGAAGGGCAGTAGCTCAGTGAAAAAGCATTTGCCTTGCATGCAGAAAGTCCCAGGTTCTGTATATATAAATTTCATTATATTTTCTGTTTTATTACATCCTTAAGTAATCAATGACTTCCCTTCTTCTCTTTCCATGGTTCGTTTTACATATCTTAAATCCCTGCATGTTTTACAGAAACTATACCATTCAGTATTCCATTATTACATCCATCATAACTTATTTACCCTGCTGATTTTATCTTAATGCTGCCATTTTCAAGTGTACACAGTTTCACCCCATATATTCAATAAACATTTCCCAATCTTCTCTAAACATGTGTTCTCCTTGTTCTCTTATTCCATATGTTAAGTCTGCAAGCTGCGCATATTCTGTCAACTTAAGTTGCCATTCTTCTTTGGTTGGGACCTCGCTCGTTTTCCATTTTGGGGCTAACAAAACACCGTAGTAGCATACATATATAACCGTTTCTGACACCTGGGAATTTCAGTCAGAACAGATTCAGATTCAGTCCCCAGCATCTCTACATGGGGTTGACAATATCGTAATAGACGGACCGTGGTCTGACTCAGAATTAGTAATCTTGCTGTGTTCCTAATGACAAGTCAACAGTTTTTAAGGAATTGAAGGAGATGTGAGAGCATCTCTCTTCTATGGAATCTGATGGCACAGATTTGTACTTTGGAGTGCGTTCCTTGTGTTTGTTGAAGTTGGGTTATTTTGGGGGGTAAACTTCAAACCAGATATAACAACACATCTGTATTGCACTGTTGCAGATCACATATAAATTCAGACCAGATGGGAGAGATGGTGTTGTCTACAGAATGGGTGCATGTGTTGTGTAGAATTCTCCAGGGACCCAGGAATCACTTGAGAAGGGGTTCACGGCTTTATTAAAACAACTTTAGTAGAAATTAGTCTATAGAGGGGAAGTCTACACAAATCTGTCATGGATGCCTATGGGAATCCAGCTTGTAGAAAAAGACGGATTAAAATTCATAATTTACTTAGGAGACCATTGTAAACAAATAAAAACATTAGCTGGACTTTAAAAACAACCTGTAAAGATACGAAATGCATGGATAATCTAAAGAGATGAAAACTGTGGAGAATGTAAGGATATGGAGTTTTAGAAAAACTATCTTAAGGACCCATGTAGGGGATGGGAGGAAGTCACGAGATTCAGAGAATCTCATGTATGGATATGTTAAAAGTTTTTTCTTTTCATTATTTTAAATTTGTGCTTGTAAAAACCAACAAAAAATATTTCAAAAGAAAAAGACGAATTAATAGGTCTCAATGAAAATCGGAGTCAGAAGTGTTCTAGATTCTGGATGGTGTAGGGTAGACTTCTGAATATGACAGGATACATATATTGCCCTGAAGTACAATGGTACCTCAGGTTACATATGCTTCAGGTTACAGATGCTTCAGGTTACAGACTCTGCTAACCCAGAAATAGTACCTTCGGTTAAGAAATCTGCTTCAGGATGAGAACAGAAATTGTGCTCCGGTGGCGGAAGGCCCCATTAGCTAAAGTGGTGCTTCACGTTAAGAACAGTTTCAGGTTAAGAACGGACCTCCGGAACGAATTAAGTACTTAACCTGAGGTACCACTGTAAATGTACAGTCTTCAGTAAACTCTCTGCATACACAGACACACATGAGAACTGTAGTAAGCTGAGCCACAAGTCTTGAAATCAATCTGATCAGAAAGGGGAAATATCTCAGTGGTAGAATGAGCTAGAGAAGAACTGATTATTTTAAGTGGGTAGTTTTGCTTGCACTGTGTCCTGGACTCAGTTTTGACAAAGGCCCAATTAGAGATATATATTTTAATCACCAAAAAATGTGGGTGAAGGAAGTGAATTAATATTTTACTGGAGGCGAGTATCCAGTTTGCAAGCCAAGATTGAATTCCACAGAGGTGAAGGGTTGTGGCCGGTGCTAGTCCTACTCAGAGTTTACCTGTTGCAATTAATGGACATGACTAATGTAGAGCCGTGGGTACATAACCAGAGACTGGTAAAAAGGTAAAGGTAAAAAGAGCAAAACTGCCACAGATAGCACACCTATCCACAGTAAGAACTGGATGGAGGGAAGTGAATTGACGGTCAAAATATGCTGGTGCGATGGTGTACATCTCCCTAAGCATCCACTCAGTGCAAATGTGCACCTTTATGTCCACAAGTAAGTTGCCTTAGACATATGTAGACCTATCCAGTCCTGATGGAGGGTCTGCCCTCTTGTAACTTGCAGCTACACTTGGATCCTTTGCAAGGAGGTTATGGAGGAAGACATTAATTCTTCGTGCTCATGCGAACTATCTCATTTGCTGTTCCCAGAACAATATGGGAAGACAATTTCAGCTTTCCGTCAAAATCAACCCTTCTCTGAATTTTGCAATGCAGCACGGAAACCAACGATGTGCAGGAAAAAACTGTGTTTGCTAAAGGGAACTATGCATAAAAGTGCATGTGCGAATGAAAATAGCACACGGAAAAGCACTGTTTTGAGGGAGACTGCTTGCAAAAAGAATGTGTATACTGAGAGAAATCACCACTACAAAGCTGAAAATCCAATGCTGATGGATTTTCACGAGGACTTCCTTTAAAAATAAAAATACCAAAATGTGGCAAGCTGAGTTTTTGATTAGAATAATGAAAAACTGGGAGAAACTGAAATTGACAGATTCATCCATCGCTATTTGCACGACAGTCTGCATGGGACAGCTGTTCACACCCTTTTCAGCAGGGCTCCCGACCAGAATATATATTTTTTCCAGATCTAGGGCTCAGCGCTCTCTCTTTTTCCAATGGATTATTTTGCATCAGAATCCATCAAACATTTTTGCACTGAAAACTCACCTATGCCCCATCTTTCAAAGCCCTTTGCTGCATGCCGTTTGCATCAAATTCGTCACTGACCAGGTACGCTATCCAGAAAAGAGGAAGCAAAGTTTTTTCTGGTGACAAAAAAACATTTTTGTAAGGCCGTTAGCCACTGTGTGTATGTCTTCGGCGGTGGAACCCGATTGAATGTCCTAGGTAAGTCGCTTTAAAATGCCTATACAATTGTTTTCTGATCGGCTTTGTATTTAATTTCTGTCATTTTTCATTCCAAACTTTGTCTCTGGGTTAGGCAGGTCATGTCTTGCCCAAATCAGCTTAGGAGAGGGTCAGGATTTGTCCTCTCTTGGGTCAACTAGATCGGATGAATTTGTAGAATGTTTCTCTGCTTTTATGTGCCGATTAAAGTTGTAATCTAAGGCAACTGGGAGTAAGTCCAATTGACAAAGTGAGACTTCTGAATAAGTAAATGCTTCACTGTTATGAAACCGTTGCTGTCTGTCATTTTTAATAACATTACAACTTTCGATGAGAGTTTTTTGGGTCGTCAATTAGTAGGTTCAACTTTTCCCATTGTGAGAAAAGAATTCGCAGGTAAGGTTACGGCAAAGTTAAAAAGCAAATTTTCTCATTTGTCACACTGTTTTGTTTTGTTTTAAAAATATCAGGAAGACCATGGTGACAAAGCAAAATTACCTTTTCAGTTTAAGACTGCTCTACCTTTTTTAGAATAATATCCGTAGCAACAAGTAATATTTAAAACTAATTCAAAATGGGGTTGTATTAGAAATGATATCATTCCCCCCCCCCTTTGTAGTCATTGCTGAATTTAAAAAATATTAGGTGTCATAGATTGAAATAATAGGATAAGTAATAATGCAATTACTTACCTGGGAGTAATAGTGGTTGAACTTGGTGAGTTTACATCTGAATCAGTTTGCCCTGGACATTAAATCTTTTCATGGTGCAGGGGTAGAAAGATGATTTGCAGGTACGTCTTCATGCAGAAACAGGTTTTACAAAAAGCATGATGCATTTGGTTGAATTGAAAAAGTTAGGTGAAATATTATTTTGCAAGTTGCTAGAATTTCCCACTCTGCTTGCCAATGTGTATTCATCTCTATTCTGAATGCAAGAAGCTAACTTTGAACCCAATTCACTCAGAAACAAGTCTAACAAAAAGAAAGCAGAATATACTCTGTATCCTAAATACATTTTCTTGAAAATATGTCCCAGTGAAGTCAATGGATCTCTTTTCCAAAGTAACAGAGTTGGAGTTGGTGTTGGGTCCATGGCTTGCCACTTCCGAAAAGATTTTAGACAGCTGCGTTGGTCCATTAGGACAGGAAAAAAACACACCAAACCATTTGTAGTATAATAACTTTATTGGGGACTAACTAAAAAGTCACAATAGCTGGCCAACCGTTCAGGTTCATCAACCTTCCTCTGTCAAGCTGGAGGGTGTTTAGCAAAAAGAGAGTGGAAAAGAATTAAAAATGGGTGGTGCGGAAAAGAAAAGGATATTGCAAAAACCTCACTGGGTGACAGTCAGCTAAGTTTTACTTAGCATAGACCCACAGAAACTAATAGACCTATTTAATTTCAATGCATCTGCACTGAGTAAGTATCTTCAACTAAATATATTCAACTTTAGTTGAATATCATCCAGTGGGTAGTATCCAACTAAGTTCTACTAAAGAGTAGACTCACTGAAATTAATGGACTTAAGTTACCCATGGGCACTAATTTTGATGGGTCTATGACTAACATAAGCTGACTTCTTAAGGCAAGTAGGATCTGTAACAAAACGTTGCACTCTGGTGTTTCCTGATTACTGAAAGCCAGCCAGCAATGCCTTGTTCAGGATACTCCATTCCCTCCCTCTCTTGACAGTTTTCTGTTTGTTTTCCCCTCTCAGAGAGTCAGTCTGCGGTCCATGAATGCACACCACGCTCACTCTTCATTGAGCTGTTTAGGTTGTTGTCTCCAAGATTTTTCAATACTTTAGCAAAACACGGCAAAGTTCAGGGTTCCTCTAATTCTGTTGATACTTCCCTTTTCCGCAGGACCAGTGCAATTTAGGCTGTGTAAGAACGCATTCATGGGAAATGCTATTAGTACATAATATTTAGTGCAATGGATGGCAGACTACGGCTTTTCATCTTGGCCGCTTTTCTCTTTTCGCTCCCAACCCCATTTTTTGTTCTAGATTCCCCCCCCCCCCTTGCTAACCATCTCGCCTGGAGAAGCATTTTGATGAACTCAGAGATGCTTTTCATTGCTTTTGGTCCTAGTTGGTCCCAGTAAAGATATTGCACTTCCGTCAATTTCCAGTCTTCCAAAGGGCATCGCTGATGAGAAGGAGGCATTCCTGCCGTGAGGGAATGGATTGGGGTGGAGCGATGGTTAGGCAGTATAAATCCCACCAAAATCCCATTAGTTGTAAGGGGAAAGTATGCTGGTTAACTTCAAATAAGATACATGTTGATCGCTTTGTGTGTGTACTGGGGGGAAAGGGTGATACGGATTGGCCAACAAAATGTTTTAACGTGAAGCTAGATTTCACGTAGTCTTTAAAAAATGAATTGATCACCAAAGTGCATGTGTTTGTTTATCTAGATCATGGGTAGGCAAACTAAGGCCCGGGGGCCAGATCTGGCCCCATCGCCTTCTAAATCTGGCCCATGGATGGTCCGGGAATCAGCATGTTTTTACATGAGTAGAATGTGTCCTTTTATTTAAAATGCATCTCTGGGTTATTTGTGGGGCCTGCCTGGTGTTTTTACATGAGTAGAATGTGTGCTTTTATTTCAAATGCATCTCTGGGTTATTTGTGGGGAATAGGAATTCGTTCATTTTCCCCCTTCAAAATATAGTCCGGCCCCCCACAAGGTCTGAGGGACAGTGGGCCGGCCCCCTGCTGAAAAAGTTTGCTGATCCCTGATCTAGATGGATGGATTAATAGAGGGATGGATGGGTGGATAGAAAGATACAGACAGGCAATCTCCTTCCATTGCTAATGCTCAAGTAAAATTCAACTGCCCATCCAGTTGTCTTCTCTAGGGGGAATGGGCTGTACCATCTTGTTCTTTGCCTCGGGCAGCAAAATACTTTCGGCTAACCTGGCTAGAGCTACCCAGGACCTGTGTTAGTCTTTAGGGCACCACAAGACTCTTTGTGCTCTTTGCTATGACAGATGAACAGGCCTTTCCCTCTGGAAGATATTAATGTAGTTACGCGGTTATCATGCATTGTTAGTCCTACTCAAAGTTAACTCACTGAAATTAATGGGCATGAATAATTTCAAACTATTAATTCCAATGTGTTTATTATGAGTAAACATTAGGCAGATACAACCTTTTCCCTTTTTTTCCTTTTGGGTCTATTAGCTACAATACAGTGGTACCTCAGGTTAAGAACTTAATTCATTCTGGAGGCCTGTTCTTAACCTGAAACTGTTCTTAACCTGAAGCACCACTTTAGCTAATGGGGCCTCCTGCTGCCGCCGCTGCACAATTTCTGTTCTCATCCTGAAGCAAAGTTCTTAACCTGAAGCACTATTTCTGGGTTAGCGGAGTCTGCAACCTGAAGCGTATGTAACCTGAAGCGTATGTAACCCAAGGTACCACTGTAAATTGATTGGAATACACTGGTACCTCAGGTTACATACGCTTCAGGTTACAGACTCCGCTAACCCAGAAATATTACCTCGGGTTAAGAACTTTGCTTCAGGATGAGAACAGAAATAGCGCGGCGGCAGCAGGAGGCCCCATTAGCTAAAGTGGTACCTCAGGTTAAGAACAGTTTCCGGTTAAGAACGGACCTCCAGAACGAATTAAGTTCTTAACCCGAGGTACCACTGTATTCCTCCTTGGTCGTCGTCACTTCTTCTTTTTAAAGAAAATCAATGTACAAAGAAATCCAACATTGCAGGGGGAAATATTTTGAGCATACTTTTCTCCTTGACATGCCGGTCCATTCTGTCATGCTAGCCTCCTGCCAGCAGCCCCAAAGTCAATAGGTTTGCCACCTCCGTGAGGACTGGGTCAGTGCATTGCTCCACGTTCAAAACCTGGTTATGTGTTGGTGGCATATCACAGAACCATAGAAATGTAGGGATGCAAGGGACCCTGTGGGTCATCTAGTCCAACCCTCTGCAATGCAGGAATCCTAGTGAAGCAGGGAAGGGGGAACATTTGCGGAGAGGAGGCATCAGAGGTTGCTGATCTATGAGGCTGCCAGCCACAACCCAACCCATCCTCCTCCCATCGGCTACACGGGTAGCTTTTTCTGTGAGCTGTTAGGAGACTCCCCTCCATCCTTATTGGTATACGTCCAAGTCCACGAAGCTTAATAGGAACGCCATTGTGAGCCTTTTCCTAATTTCAAAAGCCTAATGTGGGTGATAAGGCGAAACCTCTGGTAAGAGGGATCTGGCCCTCTTCTGGTGGAGGGGGAGGGGGAAGGAGGGGGAGAAGAGAGAGGGAGAGGTGTTGTGGAAAGTGTGAGAGAAAATGGATGATCCACCCCCCCACACACACTTTGAACTTTTTTTAAAAAAAGAAATTACTGTTTTTATTTATTTTCATGGTACAGAAGATTTTGAGAAAGCCATTGTTACTTTGGACTTTGTTCCAATCCACTATCAGCATATGGCCGCAAGAGGCATATACCCTCGAAGGCATATGGCCTCAAGATTTATTATTATTATTATTATTATTATTATTAGTGCTTTTTTCTAAAACAAATGTTTAGGGGTACTCTCATTTTGACTGAAGAAAACCACCATTTTATAAGTTCAAATTGGGAAAAATAAATACAGTAAATGGACAAAAGTTCAAAAATTCACAAAATATTTAGGGGTATGCCTACCCCTGCATCCCCCCCCCCCGAAAAAAGCACTGATTATGATTTATTATACTGTTTGTTTGTTTGCTTGCTTGCTTGCTTGCTTGCTTATACCACACCTTTTTTCCTGATATGATTCAGGGTGGCTTAATTAATAATAATAGCAACAAGAAGAAGAACAATAATATTAAAAAGAAAGTGTGACAAAGGCTTTAATTCAGGATTGCAGAATCTGTGGGCCTCTCAGTGTTATTGGACTCCAACTAATGGGAATTGGAGTCTAAGAACATCTAGCAAAGGGATGCGGGTGGCGCTGTGGGTAAAACTTGCCGATCGTATGGTCGGCGGTTCGAATCCCCGCGGCGGGGTGAGCTCCCGTCCTTCGGTCCCAGCTCCTGCCCACCTAGCAGTTCGAAAGCACCCTTAAAGTGCAAGTAGATAAATAGGTACCACTTTATAGCGGGAAGGTAAACGGTGTTCCGTGTGCTGCGCTGGTGCAGGCTCGCCAGAGCAGCGATGTCACACTGGCCATGTGACCCGGAAGTGTCTGCGGACGGCGCCGGCTCCCGGCCTCTAGAGTGAGATGAGCGCACAACCCTAGAGTCTGTCAAGACTGGCCCGTATGGGCAGGGGTACCTTTAACATCTAGCAAACACAGAGGCAATAAAGCATTCCACTTCTTTTCAGGTGCCCACAACTATATATCTGGCTTAACCATTGCACTTGCTTCTTCCCACCCCCATTCCACCTTGGTCACTAGGCTCAACACTATAAATGCTCTAAGCAAAAATGGATCAGAGGTGTGCGCAAGGTTTCGTCTCTCTGTGAGTGGCATCTACCTCTGGGAAAATCAGAAACCTTAGGTGTCATCTCTGCCGTACATTTAAAAAGTCAGGCATTCTGAGAATATATAATAAATAATGACAATTAAACTGGGGAAAATGTTTTCTAGAAGTTGGCAGGGGGAATAAAACGTTTGGGACTAGAAGGCAGGCTACCAAAATGAAAAGGCGTGGCTTCCAGAAAGCCACCAGATCCTTTCAAAAATTCCAGCACACAGAACTGCGGACTAGAATCATAAGGAATCATAAGGGGTCTTGTAGGCCACCTAGTTGAGCTTACAGCAAAATATCCTCTTTCTAAAAATAGATGGGTCCAGAAGCCACCGTTTAAATTTGCTTACAGTGACTCAGAGTAATGCTACATCAGGAGCATTATGGGAAATTTAAATAGCAGCTCCCAGTTTCTGACACCCCCACCACTTGGAGCACAATAAATCCGGAAACATCTATATGATATATTTAATAGTAGGGCATTCTGAGAAGATATAATCCATAATGGCAGTTAAATTGAGGAGAAGGCTTCACAAGCAACAGTATTACAAAGGGTCTTGAGGCTGGGGGAGAAGAAAAGCTTTTGGAGGAGATTGACATCAACAAGTCATGTGTCCTTACAAAACATTTCAGGATACAACTTTGGGGAATAGAGTCAGATTGGTGCTTCCTTTATGAAATCAAGTAAATCATTATATGTGCCAAATATTTAATATTCCCCTGAGACACAACACTTAACCAGCTTTCCCCTTGACTTCCAGGTCAGCCAACAGTACCTCCAACAGTGAACGTCTTCCCACCATCCCCAGAAGAACTGAAGAGCTCAGAGAAAGCCACTGCGGTCTGTCTCATGGATGGCTTTTACCCAGGCACTGTCCAAGTTACCTGGCAGGCTGATGGCACCCCCATCTCCTCTGGAGTGGAGACAACCACACCCACCAAGCTGAATGACAAGTACGCGGCCAGCAGCTACCTCAGCATGAAAACGTCTGACTGGGAAAGCTATGAGGCAGTCACCTGCAAAGTGACGCATGAAGGGAAGACCGTTGAGAAGCTGGTGAGGAGATTGGACTGTGCCTAAAGGCTGGATGGGTCTGATGAGTTCCTCGTGCCTCCAGCAGCTGAGAAGAAAGAGTCCTTTCATGTTCAAGGGGGCCAAGTTTATTCTCTGATTTCCTCTAATGCTACGTTGATCCATCCAGTCTGGTTTCCTTCCTATGTCGTTCCCCTCCCCACACCCTCTCCCTTCCTCTTCTCCTTGGAATCTCCTTTGTATGTTGGCTTATAATGTTTGCAAATTAATAAAATGTCATACATTTCACCGGTGTGATTTCTTGACCCACTCATTTATTCCATCTCCTTCAAGCAGGTTGTTTTCATGGTTTCCTGTCCTATTACAGAAGGAAGTGTGTTGTTACTCAGCCAAAATGCAGTGGTAAAAGCAGTGCGATTTCATGGGAATGTAGGAAGCGGCCTTCTCCCAAGTCAGCACAGTTGTCCATCTAGGTGGGCAATTCTACACTGGTGGGGTGTGGCTTTCCTGGAGATCAGGCAGGGTTCTCTCTTAGTCCTACCTACCAATTTAGGTCCTAAGAAATGGAAAAGGTCAATTTCAGTTCAGGATGCATCCCAGATTCATTTCTGGTGGGTATTTCAAACATTCCCAAACATCACGTACAATCCGACATGTTCTTCCTTCCACTCAGTGGATCACTCATTGCATTCAGGATGTTTAATGAAGAGGTACTAGGCTCCCGATCCTACATGGAGATGTCTGGGGTTGAAACAAGGACACCCTGATGCAATACAGATGGACTACCATTGGGCTGTAGCCCTTTCCACCAGGCAATGCTGCATGTAAACAAATTCCAGTGCTGCAGGAGCAGTGCTACTTAAGGGCTCTATAGTATGATTAGATGCGATGAATTGACTCAAGTTGCTATTCACTTTAATGAACTAGCTGAACATGCGTCCATATAAATCCTTTGCCCAACGAAAATTCACTACTCCTCTCTTCCCATTCAGCTCCAGAGAAATAGAAGGGGGGATTTAGGATTCATTTCAGGTGGTATTTCAAACATTCCCAAATATCACCTCTGGTCTGCCATGTGTGCTCCATGCCCCTTGTGGAGAGTGGTTCATTAGCATTAATGCAGCACTGCTCCCAAGCAACCTCCATGTATCCTCAGGCAGAACCACCCGTCCTTTCTCCCTTCCCACAAGCAGTCTGCCAATAGCTTTGCCCGTCGCTGACCCTCCCTACTTTTGGTCTCCCTGCCCCACCAGTTCCGATGGGCACCGGCTGCAGCGAACGGCACTAACTATAAGGAGACATGAGAATGTGTAGCTTTGTCTAAACCCATTCCCTCCCAATTTAGGACTATAGCTCCCATCATATCTGAATGTTGGCCTTCTAGCTGGGGCTGATGGGAGTTGTAGTCCAAGTCATGTGGAGGCCACCACGTTGGGCAAAACTGCACTATTACAACTCCTCCCTGAAAGATCTCCTGGCACTCAGGGTACACGAGGCTCCAGCGAATTAAAACCATGGGTTTGTTGAGAGAATAAGAGAAAACAATAGGAAATGAACATTCTATATTTATTGGGAAGACTCTGTAGCTTGTGACTAACTGGTTTCCCCTGAGATGGTTTTGGACATTCCCTGGTCTTTGACCATGCTGGCTGGAGGTGATGAAATATGGAGTCCAACAGCATATGGAGGGCGTATAGGTCAACACCCTGATCTAAAATGACAAATATGGGGCTTGAATTTGTTCAGCTACTCTATTAAATGCTTCTATCCAAATTGGAATGCCATACAATAACTGAGAAAGGATGTTGGCATTAAAATATATTTATTGCAGCAGGGACCATCTGGTTGCCTCTGAGGAAGAAAAAATGAAGAATCACAGATGTGGTGCATTTTACTTGGATGGTCATTCAATGTCTGTGTTTTGTCCAGTTTAAATTTGGCTGGTAGAATATCCCTAGGTGTTCAAAAGATTTTACCTGGTCAATGGGGTGATTATCTAGTCCCCATTTAACAATTTGACAACTTTGAGAAATTATCAAGATTTTAGATTTTTCATAATTAATTCCCAAGGAGTTGATCTGGCAGAAGAAAGGAAAAAACGAGTTCAGAAGTCTTCTAAGGCCGACCTGGGTATGAGAAAGAATTGTAATATCATCTGCGTATAAAAGCAATCTTATTTTATGTTGGCCTAATGCCGGTGGATGTCCATTTACATCCTCAAAGTTATGAGCCAAATCATTTAAGAATAGGTTGAATAAGTGGGGTGCATATGGAGGGCCTACAGGTCAGACCCCCTGATCTAAAATGACAAATATGGGGCTGGATATTAGTAAAGTCCCAGTTTCTTCCTCCAGATTGTGGTCACCCTACATATACCATGAGTCAGTCCCACCCAATTTTCTACACAGTACTGTGTAGGTCAGGAAATGAAACACCATAGCCCATCTTCTTCCCAGCCTATTTTAACTTGTGTTATTTGGAAAGAGAGAGAACTGTCAAAGGTCTAAAAAGATGTCTATGGCTGCTTCAGAGGAGGATGAGTCTCAAAGCACTGTCTTCTCTTAACCATTTGGTATTCCATAAGTAACCTGCTTATTGACTCATGTAAATTCTCACCACCACTTTGGGTCCATCTCACCCCTTAATTTCAGAATGTCAGATGACTCCTGACCAGAGTTGTAAAGACCTGGAAGTGAAAAATTGGGGGGAAACTAGAAATATATTTACTGTTTTTCTACTTAAAAAAAAATTGAAAATAACACTATAAAAATTGGAGGGAAACCTTTTTTTCATGGGTTTTTCCATAGCTCCACATCTATAGTGTTCTCCTGATGGATCAAACTGAATGCCCACCTAGTCTAGTCTCCTGTTTCCCACATTGGACAAGCAGATATGCTTCAGAGACAGCAGGGTAACAGTGGCAAATTCTGCTTTCGTTGTTGGCAGACTTACACCTAAATTCAACTCATAGGAAACCAATATTGCCTCCCTATGAGGAATCATCCACATTTTACAGGATGGTTCCTACAGAATCATCCATTCATTCTAGAATTTGTTCTTGGGGGAAGGTCTTGCCGTGCAACTTCAGATCAGAATTGATCTGAATTGGGTTGATGTCGATGTCAAAATCAATCCTCATTCCATCAGTTCTGTTCTGCATATTACCAGGGCTGGCACAGTCAGATAAATGCTGGGGGCCTGCACTGCTGGTGATAGCATCTTACAATCTCCAGAACAACATATGATCAGTGCCATATTTTACAGATTAATCCTCCTTCCCCAGGCACCAGCTGTTAGTTAGCTCTGAACATCAAGAGGCAAGGCTCAGACCAGAACCTAAATGGGAAAACACCAGTGAACCTTGTAAGATGCTACTTGGACTAATGCCAATCTTCCTACCCTGATGGACATTGCCACAAAAACTTCCTGAAAACTAGAAAGGAGTCTCTCCTTGTTGGTCAGGTGTTTTTGACCAACATCTCCCCTATGAAGGTGGGACCATCACAATGAATGGAGCATTGTCTCACCAACTCTAGCCTTTTCTTAGCCAGCCCCCACCTGCCTGCCAGTTTAAAATGTGGCCTTGGCTGTCCCCCTTAGTCTCATTATTTTCCTTGTAGGACTTGCAGGGGGGAGTGAGGAAACCAGAACCGGTTGTCTCTTCCTCTGTCTGCTGTTGGCTCCAACTCCACCTGCTGATGGTGTCCCTGCCTTCTGCCTGATCAGCCCCAAGGGAACGCCACAAAGGGCACATTTGGGCCTTCTTAAACCATGAGCCAGAATTCTCTTGGCCAAAGCTGACTTCATTTCAAGTTGCAGTTTCTCTGGGGATTCCCTTCATCACATCACGGGGATTAGACTAGATGATGCTTCCAACTCTACAGTTGAGAACCCACTTGCAGGGACCAGGGAGCAAAGACCCAGTGCATCTATGTTGCATCAACCTAGGTTTCTGCCTGTGATGGACTGCAAACCCATATATTTGTTGTTGTTTAGTCATTTAGTCGTGTCCGACTCTTCGTGACCCCCTGGACCAGAGCACGCCAGGCACTCCTGTCTTCCACTGCCTCCCGCAGTTTGGTCAAACTCATGCTGGTAGCTTCGAGAACACTATCCAACCATCTCGTCCTCTGTCGTCCCCTTCTCCTTGTGCCCTCCATCTTTCCCAACATCAGGGTCTTTTCCAGGGAGTCTTCTCTTCTCATGAGGTAGCCAAAGTATTGGAGTCTCAGCTTCAGGATCTGTCCTTCCAGTGAGCACTGAGGGCTGATTTCCTTAAGAATGGAGAGGTTTGATCTTCTTGCAGTCCATAGGACTCTCAAGAGTCTCCTCCAGCACCATAATTCAAAAGCATCAATTCTTAAGCGATCAGACTTCTTTATGGTCCAGCTCTCACTTCCATACATCACTACTGGGAAAACCATGGCTTTAACTATACGGACCTTTGTTGGCAAGGTGATGTCTCTGCTTTTTAAGATGCTGCCTAGGTTTGTCATTACTTTTCTCCCAAGAAGCAGGCGTCTTTGCTGTCAAAATGCACACCTACAATGCTTTAGACAGGCCCTTTTGCAGTATTATTTATTCATTTATTTACTTGCTTGTTTGCTGTTTGTTTTTATCGGATTTGTACTCTGGCCTTCCTCCCAAAGAAGCCCAGAATGGCAATGGCCATCAGGCCATGTACACCAGCTGTTTACTAGGTCTCAGTGCCAGCGAACGTGGTCCAGGCTAAGGAAGAGAACTACGGTACTTGAGCATGGTTTCAACTTTGGAAAAGCAGCATACAAATAAATTGAGGATGAGAACACGGACTGCTGAACCCCATGGATGCTGCCCCATGTATTTTGAATCTCTCTATCCTGGAAGCAGTGGCCACTCAAAAGAGTGGGAGAAATCAGAAAGCAATGGGTTTGTGATAGCCGTCTTCTGAGAAGTCTGCTCAAAAGTCTACTCCTATTGGTTTCTATCTATGAAATCCATGGGGCTGACTACAAAATCCATGGTGCAGTGCCGTTCTGATCAAAACGCACTTGCATAAAACATAGTTATTGTTATTTATTAGATTTATATACCACTCTTCATCACAAGAACCACAGAATGAATGAATGAATGAATGAATAAATAAATAAATAATGATAGCAGGCCAAAAAATGGACAGTGTGCAAGTGAGAGAAGTCAGAACCCACAGATCAATCAATCCATCAATCCTTATTGTTGTCAAAGACCAGACAGAGACCCATAGAAGCAATGGAGTTTTCTTCTATCTGCAAATTTGAAGTGCAGGATTGTGCATTAGTGGAAGCATATATATTTCACCCTGAATAAATGAAATTCAGCAGCAGCTTTCAGAACTCAATGTACAAGTTCATTTTTTTGAATCTGTGATAAGTGTTTTCTCTGAGACATACTAGAAGCTAATTAAGGAAGTTCATACTTGAACTCCAAAGAACGGTCCAGTGCATTGAGTTTAATTTATAAAAAAAACTATTGTGGCACAAAGAAAGCTTCACTGCCTCCAGACTGATTCAGTTGTGAGGCTTCTTGTCAGAAACAGAGCCAACATCTCCTGGACTAAATGAGACAGCGGTACCAATTCTTAGATTCTCCTCCAGAGACCAAACTGAAGCAAAGTCCTGGTAACCTTCTAGGTTTTTGGATTACAACTCCCATCATCCACAATTAGGGTGGCCTATGGTCAGGGATGAAGGGGGTTGCAGTCATATGGAGGACACTGCCTTGGCTACTGGTGGACCAAAGGAACTCATCCATCACGCTCCCAACATCAAGAGAAAAATAATGGGCAACAGAACTCCTTGGAAGACCTGAGAGTCTTCTGGCTGCCAAACAGAATCCAGGAATGCTGTTCCCATGGATGAACCAGGTCATTATGTCATCTTTCTTCCAAAACACCGCTAACTATATTTTTAGTTGTACAGTGGTACCTTGGTTCTCAAACACCTTGGTTCTCAAACGCCTTGGTTCTCAAACGCCTTGGTTCTCAAACGCCGAAAGCAAGTGTTCTGGTTTTTGAACGTTTTTCGGAAACCGAACATCGAATGCAGCTGTTGGTTATTGTTTCTGGGGTGCCTACACCAATCAGAAGCTGCGCCTTGGTTTTCGAACGGACTTCTGGAACGGATTAAGTTTGGCACTTTTGTTTTTGTATTTATTTTCCATTTTTGTTTTTGAGGCTTTTTCAGTTCATTTGTTTTTGTGACTGTGTGGAACCTAGTTCAGCTACTGATTGATTGATTGATTGTGTGACTGCGGAAATGGATAACAGTCCCCCATCCAAACAATGAATATCATCAGTGCAGGTAAGGAAAAAATAATAATTTTAATTTTTATCATCTACAATGCTGTCTTATTTATTTTATAGTAGAGTACACTGGTTATTGCTTTCATTTTATGGATCAATGGTCTTGTTACATAGTAAAATTCATGTTAAATTACTGTTTTAGGGGTTGTTTTTAAAAGTCTGGAACGGATTAATCCGTTTTGCATTGCTCTCTATGGGAGAGCACGCCTTGGTTTTGGAATGCTTTGGTTTTGGAACAGACTTCTGGAATGGATTAAGTTTGAGAACCAAGGTACCACTGTATGTTCCATTGACTCTGTTTGAAAGATGGCTCCTTTGTATTGCTTGTTTTCTGATTTGTGTTTGTCCACCACTTTATGAAACATTCAATCTCTTGGAAAAGTGGCTTATAAATTAATTTTTTAAAACTTCTTAAGAAATAGGGGAGAAATATGTCACTGTAAGGAAAACAGAAGTTGCCCTGTTGCCCATTCTATTCCCAAATGGGATAGGTGTCGACGGCTTGTCTCTCCTTGTGAAGAGACAGCAGGTTTTTGTACAGCTGTGTGTCACTGTGGTGGGTCTTCGGAGGAGGGACCCACCTGACTGTCACAGGTAAGTCACTGAATTTATCACAACCCTTTCCATGCCTGTGACAATATTCTAACTTTTCCATCGTTTTTGCCCTTTTTTCCTTCTCTGACTGTAAACCTGACCTTTGTTGTTTAGTTTACAACAAGCCTTTCATAGAAAATGTACTTGTGATCCTAGCCAGAACGGGATATTGCAAAACCATGTTACCTGCCTCTTCTTTCCTCAAGAACATTGGACAGTTAATTCAGGCTGGGTGGGAAATTCTTTTCCTTAGTTTAGGTAAATGTGACTGTCTTTGGAAATCATTTTTTGCAAATTTCCGTGGTGGCTAAACTCAGACGTAATTTTACTGGTGGGTGCTAAAGATAGCAGAGAAGTGAATTTGAGCTGTGCTATTCCAGGTACCCGATATGAATTAAGGGCAGTTTGGATAATCCCCGAATTGTGCTCCAAAGCTCACATTAAAGCAATACACCAACCAAAATGTCACAAAATAGTGTGAAGCATTTCAGGTTTCCAGAAATCTCCATTCTGGACGGCCTAAACACTTGCACATTACGTTGTGACATTTTGGCCCACCTTATAAAATGGTTGGATCTGGGTTGTGTGTGTTTTTCAAATGTAGCTCCCTTTACTTTTTCTAATTTTGTATTTTCATTTTGGGACTTCCTAAGCAGAGGACTAGAATAGATTCTGTTTCTAGATAGCTCTGCAGTTCAGAGCAACATGCTCAGTCTAAGAGAACCAGGACTCTCTGCATTCTACATCACAAAATGCAATCATCTGAAATGGGAACCAGGGTCAACTCTGTGTGTAAAATTTCACCAGAACTGAATGGGGTTTGGGAACAAACTGAAGTGACCACTTTGCAATTCACGGCGCATCGGAAGGTTGAAAGCAACCTAACCCATGAGATCGATGATCAGATCTCCTGACTTTTTCCTTTGCTGTTAAATCAACTGCACAGGCTTAATTTATTAATTGAAGTAGAGGCACAGCAGCAAAGATTATTAATGTAATTCCGTAGTCTCAATTGCTGCATCCCAGACTTACTGTTGGTCCCACTGGAAAAATATATACGCTTCTTTCTTTCTTTCTTTCTTTCTTTCTTTCTTTCTTTCTTTCTTTCTTTCTTTCTTTCTTTCGGAATACCTTCTTGGTAAATATAACAAAAAAAAGAAGGAAGGAAGGAAGGAAGGAAGGAAGGAAGGAAGGAAGGAAGGAAGAAAAAAACATGGGCTGCACTCCATGCTAGTCCTTGCTCAGAGTAGACCTGCTGAAATGAACAAATTTGACTCCATTAATTCCAGTTGGTCTGCATGAATTAATACTGAGTTGAGCGCAACCCAAATGACATTAACAATAAGAATATTCCATTAATCCATTAATATAGGCATGTCCAAATGTCCAAATAGGCACCTAGATGAGACTGGTGGTTATAAGCCATGCATTGAAAGGGAGAAAGCACCAGGGCTGGTGGTCTTCAGATTACGACGAGATCTTCAGACCAAAAGGGGTTCAGCAATCAATCTGTCTCCCGTGGGAACTCTGCGAATTATAGCTGCTTGAGGAGAATAGAGGGATCCTAAAATCTCTCAGTAACCTTTCCAAACCACAGTTCCCAGAGTTCTATGGGGGAAGCCATGACTGTTTAGAGTGCTTTGAGCCTACTTTATAGATAGATGATAGAGAAAGATGACAGATAGACGATAGACGATAGACAATAGACGATAGATAGACAGACTGACAGACAGACAGACAGATAGATAGATAGATAGATAGGTAGATATAGATAGATATAGATGATTGACTATTTGAATCAGTCACTAGCCGTAGCAATAAAATAAAATGTACTGAAGATAGAGGTAAAAACTTAACTATAGAAAATACATTTTGGGGGTTTTACATCATTAATCAAATGATAGATTTTATTTTAGTTGTCCCTGCTAAAAACCTCGCACTTTTTGTGCGGTGCAAATGGAGCTGTACAAAGAAAGGTAAAAATGCTTGTAAATATATGAACTGTGTGTTGGGAGAAAACCTGGTGAACATTCTGTGAGGACCAAAAAAGAAACCTTGAATTGATTTGAAAACATGGGAGCTTGAACTTAAGCCCAATAAAATGAGAAAGTATAATTTAGAAGATTAACGCTTCCCTATTACCTGACGACAAGACAAACCAGTAAGACAACTTATTCAGAGTTGCTTGTTCGTCTTTTTCTTGTAACATGGTTGAAATCATTTTTTAAAAAATATATGGATAAAAACCAATGCTCCCCTTCTGCTTTCAGTGGGGACATCTGTTGACATTTGAGAAGGGGGCAGAGTTTTCTCTAATTTTCCCTATCCAAGTGTATCCCCCAGCCTTTGAGATCCATTCCAGAGGGTTATGGGACCTTCTGAACAGTGTGAAGCAGTTGGCAATGAGGGAAAACCAGAGAAAATCCTCTCCCCCTTTCTATGTTCATAGATGGTGTCTTCACATAACTAGAATGGATTTCACCTCAGGGATCTTTATCCTCCGAATTTGGAGTTAAGGCTTGTTCACAAAAGTGAAGCACTGCCTTATCCCCCCAAAAATGGCCACTGCGTGGTCTCCCAATTGGGGGGGGGGTGCTTCTGCCCTCTGTTCCTGCTTGCGAGCTTCCCATAGACATCAGGTTGACTACTGTGAGAGCAGGACAGAGGACTAGATAGGCCTTTGCAATCCTCATCCAGCTGAACTCTTCTGTTTTAATGCTATGTTCTCTATCCATTGTTGGAGACTGTCTCTCAATAGCAGCTGCTGGGAATCAAAATGCATGGAACAGTTTAGCTCTCAGATTGTCAAATGACATGGGCTCTGTTGTCAAAGTCTGGGAATCGGACTTCCAAAATGGCATCCGGGCATATTTTTGCTGCGGCGTTATGGCAACTAGGACAATTTTTTAATTTATTTTTTAGAATAATGCTTTAAAAAATGAAAAAGAAGTCCAAAATGGAGAGCCAGTGTGGTGTAGTGGTTAAGACTCGTAATCTGGTGAACCGGGTTCGTGTCTCCGCTCCTCCACATGCAGCTGCTGGGTGACCTTGGGCCAGTCACACTTCTCTGAAGTCTCTCAGCCCCACTCACCTCACAGAGTGTTTGTTGTGGGGGAGGAAGGGAAAGGAGAATGTTAGCCGCTTTGAGACTCCTTCGGGTAGTGATAAAGCGGGATATCAAATCCAAACTCTTCTTCTTCTTCTTAAGCTAATTTTTTGGGGGAGATGTTCCCCCCAAAAAGCTCAAAAACTTTGAAAAACAAAAAGGCAACCCTACTTTTGGATTATGCCAACCCTACTTTGGACCAGATCCAGAAAGGCTCATTGTATATTCTTTAAATTACTTATGCACAATGAAGATAGGTGCTGACTCCCTGGGCCCCTGGGTGCCTGAGCACCCACAAAATTTCCCATGAACGGACTGGGCACCCACAAATTTCAGTTCCAGGGCCATGCATGCTGGATGGCACCCATGGCCTCAGGCAGCCACAGTCCTGGGGCCAATTTTGCACTCCTGACAATGATAGTTCACCATGTGTACAAGAACAAATAAGGTGCTTTGTAGATCTCTCCTTTGCTATGGCTGTCAGTATAAATATGTGAGTTTAAAAGTGCATATCAGGCAGGGAATGTATATCCCAGTTCTTAAGCAGCTCTCCAGTTTCTAAATTAGTCTTAACTTTGTTTTATCTTTGTGTTAATTGGTTTTAACTCATCAATATTTTATAGAGCGGAGATGAAAGGGCAGAAGTTCAGGAAGTTTCTCAAAGCCCTAGAAATGTCAGACTATGGCCCCAAGACCTTTTGCATGGAAACCAAGCTCTGCAGCCTCTCCTATTAGCATAGATGTATGATCTACAACTCCCTCCCATGTGCACTATGGTATTCTAGTTGCAGATATTCCTAACCAGACTCATGCACTGTAATGAGGAGGAGAAATCTCTGAATAAACTCTTCCTCACCACAGCTCAAGGGTGCCAAGAATGGCTGTGTTGCTTCATAGACCAAAAGATACAGGTTCAATTATGTGTATATTGCACAACAGTATTTTCTGTGCTATGAAGCATTAAGGTTCGGTTCCCCTTGGCAATTTTCAGAGAATCATGAAGAGGTCGAAGGGGTCTTCAACCACACTTACTCCAACTTACAGCCCAGTGATTCCTCTTTCTAAAAATAGATGGTTTCAGGAGCCACCATTTAAATCTGCTCACAGCGATTCAGAGTAATGCAGGAGTATTATGGGGAATTTAAATGGCAGCTCCCAGTTTCTGACACCATCATCACATGGAGCACAATAAATCTTTTAGGATACATCCATATGATACATTAAATCGTGGGGCACTCTGAGAATATATAATGCATAATAGCAGTTAAACAGAGAAGAAGGCTTCACAAGCAACAGTATTACAAAGTTTCTTGAGGCTGGAGGAGAAGAAAAGCTTTTGGAGGAGACTTACATCAAAATGTCATGGCTTCCAGATAGTCAAATGTCCTTACAAAACATTTCAGAACACAACTTTGGGGGGAAAGAGTCAGATAGCGCTTCCTTTATGAAATCAAATAAATTATTACATGTGTCAAATATTTAATACTCCACTGAGACACGACGCTTAACCAGATTTCCCCTTGACTTCCAGGTCAGCCAACAGTACCTCCAACAGTGAACGTCTTCCCACCATCCCCAGAAGAACTGAAGAGCTCAGAGAAAGCCACCCTGGTGTGTCTCATAGATGGCTTTTACCCAGGCGTTGTCCAAGTTACCTGGCAGGCTGATGGCACCCCCATCTCCTCTGGGGTGGAGACAACCACGCCCACCAAGCTGAATGACAAGTACGCGGCCAGCAGCTACCTCAGCATGAAAAAGTCTGACTGGGAGAGCTATGAGGCAGTCATCTGCAAAGTGACGCATGAAGGGAAGACCGTTGAGAAGGTGGTGAGGAGATTGGACTGTGCCTAAAGGCTGGATGGGTCTGTTGAGTTCCTCGTGCCTCCAACAGCTGAGAAGATATAGTCCTTTCATATTCATATTCTCTGATTTCCTCTAATGCTATGTTGATCCATCAAGTCTGGTTTCCTCCCTTATGTCGTACCATTCCCCACACCCCCTTCCTCTTTTCCCTGGAATCCCCTTTGTATGTTGGCTTATAATGTTTGCAAATTAATAAAATGTCATACATTTCACTGGTATGATTACTTTACTCACTAACTTATTCCAGGTACTTCAAACAGGTTGTATTCATGGTTTCCTGTCATATTACAGAAGGAAGTGTGCTCTTACTCAGCCAAAATACACTCAACCAGGTCTGTGGCTGATAGCAGCAGCAGTGGTAAAAGCAGTGTGATTTCATGGAAACATAGGAATTGGTTTTCTCCCAAGTCAGCCCAGTTGTCCATCTAGGTGGGCAATTCTACACTGGTGGGGTGTGGCTTTCCTGGAGATCAGGCAGGGTTCTCTCTTAGTCCTACCTACCAATTTAGGTCCTAAGAAATGGAAAAGGTCAATTTCGGTTCGGGATGCATCCCAGATTCCTTTCTGGTGGGTATTTCAAACATTCCCAAACCTTACTTACAGTCTGACATCTTCTTCCTTCCAGTCAGTGAATCTCTCATTGCATTCAGGATGTTTAATGAAGAGGTTCTAGGCTCTAGTGAATTAAAATCATGGGTTTCTCCTGAGTGTAAGAGAAAATAAAATAAAGTAAAGTAAAATAAAATAAAATAAAATAAAATTCCATAATCACTGGGAAGCTTTTAGCCAATACCTTATCAATATACCCACTAAATCAGCAGACATGGAGTAAAGGTAGAAATCTTTCTACCTTGTGACTCAGCTGCGGCCCTTGAGTTGTTATAATTCCCATCATCCCTGACATTGGCCATGCTGGCTGAGTGGGATGCAAGCTGCAGTCCCACAGCATCTGCAGGGTCCAACCCTGACATAAAGCAACAGCTATGGGACAAGATTTTGGTAAGTTTCCCATTTCCTCCATCAGATTGCAGTCACCTTGCCTATACCATAAAAATGCATCTCCCGGTTTTATGCACATTACTGTCATGAGGTAGGTAGCCCATGAAGAAAATGCCACAGCACACCTTGTTGCCAGCTTTCTGCACACTCCTATTTGAATTAGGCAATCTGGGGCGATGTCAGGGACTGGGCAGAGAAGGAATGGTGGAGACTGCCTCCCCATCCTGATCCCTCCAGGGAGGAGGAAGAGGAAGACACTACAGTGGTACCTTGGGTTAAGTACTTAATTCGTTCCAGAGGTCCGTTCTTAACCTGAAACTGTTCTTAACCTGAAGCACCACTTTAGTTAATGGGGCCTACTGCTGCTGCCGCACCACTGGAGCACAATTTCTGTTCTCATCCTGAAGCAAAGTTCTTAACCTGAAGCACTATTTCTGGGTTAGCGGAGTCTGTAACCTGAAGCGTATATAACCTGAAGCGTATGTAACATGAGGTACTACTGTATAAATCTAGAACAGGGGTTTGAAGGAGGTCACAGCTCAGAGGCAGAGGAGGGTGGAAGTTGGGAAATCAGGGGAGAGGAAGAGACAGCACTGGAATGGCAGCTGGCTGACACGGTGTCTTTAGAAAGCATCCCAGACCCTTCATCTCCCAGAACCCGCGAGCCTTAAAAGCAGGAGATCGAAGAGCTCAAAGACAGAGGGCACATAGCAGCACCCGTAGAGGAGATGAATGAGGAAGTGGGAGAGATGGGGGTGGAGATTCACTTGGAAGAACACCATTATCCAAGAAGATGGGTTCTATAGCTTCTCTCTGTAATATTGAAATAAAAAAGCACAGTAAGAAACTTTTCCTTGTCTTTATACTTTCCTGGACAACCTGCCAGGAGCTGCTGACAGCAACCTGACAGGGGGAAAGGGGGAGAGAGGGAGATACCCATGTCCTCGGAAGATGTTTATGGCTGCTTGTGAGCAATATGTACACAATGGGTACCAGGAGTGCCAACTTGACTCCGCAACTGTGGGTGTCTGGCACCATAGGTGCAATGAAGTGTTCATGGCCCTGGCACAGAAATTTGTGGGTGCCCGGCCCCTTCATGGGGAATTTTGTGGGTGCTCGGGAACCCAGGGCACCAGGGAGCGAACTATGATGGGTATCAAATGTCAATGAGTATCAAATGGTGAAGGATTTACACCAGCTCAACAAGCAGGTCTCTCCTTAGCCAGCTCCCACTTTTTTATTTCCAACCTGTCCATGGAGGGTCAGCTTCCTCCTCTTCAGTCTCAAAGTTCTCCAGCTGCTGCATCTCCCCTCTCCTCAGCATCCAACTGGACCCTACTTAAGCCAGAGTTCTCTTGACCAAAGTTGTCTTCCATTCCATGCCTACATCTCCTAAGGTAATGGCCTTCCTCATGCTCACTGATTCACCCCCATAACAATGAGCAGCCCCATCCCCCAGTTTCTGCCAACAATGGACTACTATGAACACACACAACAGTGCAATTATGACCAAGAGGCCTTCCGCAGCATCATTTGTTTATTATAGTCTGTCTATGCCGTCTAGGCCTGAACATATGTAAGCAGACATGGTCCAAGCTACCTTGCTGACCATGTGACCATGGCTGCACTTCATGGATGGTTCAGCAGGTAAACTCTCTGCCTTGGAACTAATTGCCACTCAAATGATATACATAAATCAGAATAATAAAAGCGATCAGTTTGTGAGTATCGGCTTTGCAGAAGTCTGCTCCTGTTGGCTTCTATCTATGAAATCCATGCTGACCACAAAATCCATGGTGCAGTGCAATTCTGATCGAAATACATTTGCAGGGAAACTTCCCAGGCCTGCATTATTTCACACAGAAAGTTGGACAGTGTGCAAATGAGAGAAGTCAGAAGCCATAAAAGCAATCGAGAGTTTTCTTCTACCCACAAATCGTAAGTGCCGGATTATGTGGAAGCATCTCTGTTTCACCCTGAAGAAATGAAATTCATTGGCACCTCTCAAAACTCAATAACAAGCTCATTTTTAAAAAATCTGTGATAACTGTTTTCTCTGAAACATACCTGTAGCTGATTAGGGAAGTTCATATTTAAGCTCCAGTGCATTGAATTTAATTTATAAGAAGACAAAGCTTCACTGCTTACAGATTAATTCACTTGTGAGGACTCTTGTAAGAAACAGGGCCAACATCTGCTGCACAAAATAAGGCAGTGGTATCAATGGTTTGGTTCTCCTATAGAGATCTAGTTAGGATGACTAAAGCAGAGGTAGACAACATGGTGGCTTCCAGATGTTTTGAACTACAATGCCCATCATCCACAGTTAGGATGGCCAATGCTTAGGGACGATAGGAGTTGCAGTCCACAGGAACTGAAGGGCACCACAGTCCTTCCCATGGACTAAAGAAATTCATCTATAATACTCCGTACATTTAGAAATGAATAACTTGGAACAGAACTACTTGGAAGTCCAGAGATTCTTCCAGGTACTCAGCACAGACTGTATCTGCCTTGCCCAGAGATAAGCCAGGTAAGTATGACATTTTTCTTCCAAAAACATAATGCTATGTACAATATTTCATTGCATGTTCTATTGACTTTAAGCATTCTTTAAAACTGTATTTGAACACCTTGTTTTGACTGGTGTTTGTATACCGCTTTATGAAACATTGGATTTCTGGGGAAAGTAGCTTATAAATCTATTAAAAATAAACTTCTTCAGAATTGGGGGGAAATATGTCACTGTGGCGCTGTGAGTTAAACCAAAGAGTCTAGGATTTGCCGATCAGAAGGTCGGCGGTTCGAATCCCTGCAACGGGGTGAGCTCCCGTTGCTCGGTCCCTGCTCCTGCCAACCTAGCAGTTTGAAAGCACATCAAAGTGCAAGTAGATAAATAGGTACCACTCCGGCGGGAAGGTAAACGGTGTTTCCGTGCGCTGCTCTGGTTTGCATGACCCAGAAGCTATACGCTGGCTCCCTCGGCCAGTAAAGCAAGATGAGCGCCACAAACCCAGAGTTGGTCACCACTGGACCTAATGGTCAGGGGTCTCCTTACCTTTACCTATGTATACCGTAAGGACAATAGCAGTTCTCCCATTGCCCATTCTATTCCCAAATGGGATAGTTGTCCCATTGTGAAGGAACAGCAGGTTTTTGTCAAGCTGTGTGTCACTGTGGTTCGTCTTCGGAGGAGGGACTCACTTGACTGTCCTTGGTAAGTCACCGAATTTATCAGTCCTTTCCACACCTGTGGCAATGTTTTACTTTTCCATCACTTTTGCCCTCTTTTCCTTCTCCGGCTGTCATTAACTTTACAATGAGAATTTACTATAAACGGTATTTGAAATCCTAGCCAGAGCTGAATTGTGCAAACCCATTTTGCAGGCTTCTCCTTTCCTCAATAACACTGGAAAGTTAGGGGTGGGCAGGGATTTCTTTTCCTTAGTCTAGGTCATTGTGACAGTATTTGGGGTGAAATATATCAAAATATCCTTGGTGGCTGAAGCATTGGATGCAAAAGATGGTAAAGAAGTAAAACTGGGCTATAATGTCACTGTAAGTAAAACAGAAGTTGTCCTATTACACATGTGAAGGAACAGCAGGTTTTTGTACAGCTGTGTGTCATTGTGGTATGTCTTCGGAGGAGGGACCTACCTGACTGTCACAGGTAAGTCACTGAATTTATCACAACCCTTTCCATACCTGTGACAATATTCTAACTTTTCCATCATTTTTGCCCTCTTTTCCTTCTCTGACTGTAAACCTGACCTTAGGGCATTTGTAGTTTAGTTTACAATTAGCCTTTAATAGAAACTGTATTTGTAATCCTAGCCAGAGCAGGATGTCGCAAATCTGTTTTACATGCCTCTTCTCTCCTCAATAACACTGGGAAGTTATTGGTGGGTCATTGTGACAATCTTTGAAAATATTTCTATCAAATTCCCCTTCTCAGCTAACCTTGACATAATCTTACTGTTGGGTGCAAAAGATGGCAGAGAAGTAAATTTGAGTTGTATTGTTCCTTCCAGGTACCCAATATGATTTATGAGGAAGGTTGAATCAGTTTCTAATGGTGCTCCAAAATCCATATTAGTGCAAAAGACCAACCAAAATGTAATAAAATAGTGTGGAGAATCTCAGCTTTCCAGTCCATTCTGGAGAACTGATAAACTTGCAGACTGTCTTGTGACATTTGGGATGGGTTTATAAATGTATGGCCCCACTGTAGATTTCTGAATTTTTCTTAGGAACTAATTTGGCTCTCTTCACTTTTTCTATTTTGCGTCTTCCTATCTAGAATCATAGAACAGATTCTGTTCAAAAGAACTGTTTTTTGTTTTGTCAAACTCAGTAATCCACAGGCACAGGCACCCAAACGACTTTTTAAAATAAAAATCTGAAGATGTTCAACATTTTGTTGATAGTTAAATGTAGCCACGTAAAATGTAAACCACAGTCTACATATTTCAGCAAAACTGAATGGGTGTTTCGGAGAAAGTTGGAGTGACGGATTTGCAAGAAGGCTAAGAGAGATCTAAACTGATATATCTAGAATAAGACCACCTGAGATTTAAGGGGCACGATGGAATCAAATGCAACAAGCTTCATTTTTTAACTAAAATAGAGGCACAGCAGGAGAGAGAATCAACCAATTTCCCCATTTCTTTAGTCTCAATTCTCACACCCTAAACTTAATGTTGGTCTCACTGGGGGGAAAATACGTGGGTACTTTTCTTCCTTTGTTCAATTTTTTATTTGCAAATATAAAAGGAAGGAGCAAAGCCAAAGACATTGGGTTGTATCTAATACTAGTCTTGTTTGGAGTAAACCAATTGCAGGCATAAAAGACTTACGTTCACTCATTTTAGTGGGTCTTTTTGGATTAAAACTGAGTTGCATGCTACCCAGCTGGCACTGGCAATAAGAATATTCCATTAATCCTAATGTAAATATAATTATACGCAGATTTACAAGTAGGTATATAAATGATACTGATCATTATAAGCCATGCATTAAAAGGGAGAAAGCCCATAGAGCTCTTCAGACTGCTGTAACACCTTCAGACCTAGAGGGGTTTAACAATCAATTTGTCTCCCATGGGAATTCTGGGAATTGTAGTTCTGTGAGGAGAATAGAGGGATCCTAAAATCTCTCCGCAACCTTTCCAAACTACAGTTCCCAGAGTTCTTTGGGGGAAGCCATGGCTATTTGGAGTGCTTTGATCCTATTTTAAATGGACTGTGCAAATGGGTCTATACAAAGAGGGGTAAATCTCCTGGGAAATGTGTGTATGTTGGGGGGGAAGATGGTGAACGTGAACTGATTTAAAAACATGGGAAACAGAACTTAAGCCCAGGAAAATAAGAAACTAAAATTGACCAATTAATGTATCCTTGTTACCTAACTACAACACCTGCCAATAGAATACCTTATTCAGAGGTGCTTGTTCTTTTTCTCTGACAATGGTTGAAATTATTATTATTATTATTATTATTATTATTATTATTATTATTATTATTATTAAATGGATGAAAACCATGCTCCTATTCTGCTGTCAGTGGAGCCATCCGCTAACATATGAGGAGGGGCCAGTTTTCTCTGATTTACCCCACGCAACTGAGGTCTCCACTGGCTTAAATTTCAGATGGTTGTGGGACCCCTCTGAACAGTGTGAGGCAGTTGGCAGCGAGGGGAAGGGGGAACCAGAGAAAAACAGCTCCCCGTTTTTATGTTTAAAAAAATTAATAACTGGAAGGAATTTCACCTCGATGATTTTTATCTTCCATATTCAGAGTTAAGGCTTGTTTACAGAAGTGAAATGCTGTCTTTCCCCTCTCTATGGCTGTGCCAGCGAGCAAAAATCGCTGTTGCTTGGACTCCCAAATGGGCAGAGTGCTGCTGCACTCTGTTCATGCTTGTGAGCTTCCCATAGACACCCAGTTGATCGCTGTGAGAGCAGAATGGAGGACTAGATGGGCCATTGCAACCCTGATCCAGCAGACCTCTTATTTTCTGATGCTATGTTATTCTTCCGCTCTTGGAGGCCATTTTGCAATACCCGTTGCCATGGATCAAGAGCACAGAGAGGGCTGTTGCTCTCGGAATCTTTTTGCAAGCTTCCAGTAGACATCAGGTTGACCGCTATGAGCACAGTGTCCCAAGCAGATGGGCTTCTTGCCTGATCCGGAAGGGCTTATCTTATTGACTTTAAAATATTTATGTGCAATGAAAGTTCACCCCCTCTGAGAGCAAACAGGGTGCTTTATTGATCTCTCCTTTGCTATGGCAGTCAGTATAAATATGTGGGCCATTTCCCCAGAAGAACTCGTAATTTTGAACAATCCTTTGTACAGTGGTACCTCAGGTTAAGTACTTAATTCGTTCCGGAGGTCCGTACTTAACCCGAAACTGTTCTTAACCTGAAGCACCAGTTTAGCTAATGAGGCCTCCTGCTGCTGCCGCGCCACCAGAGCACAATTTCTGTTCTCAAAGTTCTCTGAAGCAAAGTACTTAACCCGAGGTAATATTTCTGGGTTAGCGGAGTCTGTAACCTGAAGCGTATGTAACCTGAGGTACCACTGTGCTTAAGAACAAGTGACCAGTCCAAATTGTGCATTGACCTTGTCCACTACTGACCATGTCCGGGAATGGGTAACATAGTAATCCTCTACTTGTGCCCGGATGCTGTGACACCAGAAATCACATCAGCCCTGGCCATGCTTAATGGGGCTGTCACTGACTGGAGAGACACAGATTCCACATCCCTGCTTTATGCTGACTGGCAGAACTTGCACAGTTATGGGATAGGGAGATCTGAACAGCTTTCTTCTTTCTTCGGCCGAGTAAGATTGTCTTCCATAAACACAGTTTTAAAAGTGATTCCGTAAGTGACTATGGAGGCCAATTCTGGATCCACAAGTCCTTCCACAGTGGAGACATGGGTTTCCAGGTGGGCGTTGGTCATGGTGAGGGTTTGCCGAACGTGCCTTCCTCATAGCATGTTTCTCCCTTTCGTTCTGAGTTTGAGCATCTTCAAAGTCCACAACACCTTTGGTAAAAGCTGTTCTCCAACTGGAGCGCTCGCAGGCCAGTGCTTCCCAGTTGTCGGTTATTATACAGTGGTACCTCGGGTTACATACGCTTTAGGTTACAAACACGTCAGGTTACAGACTCCACTAACCCAGAAACAGTACCTCGGGTTAAGAACTTTGCTTCAGGATAAGAACAGAAATCGTGCAGCAGCGGTGCAGCGGCAGCAGGAGACCCCATTAGCTAAAGTGGTGCTTCAGGTTAAGAACAGTTTCAGGTTAAGAACAGACCTCCAGAACGAATTAAGTTCTTAACCCAAGGTACTACTGTACTACATGTTTTTATATTTGCCTTGAGAGTCTTTAAATCTCTTTTGTTGACCACCAGCATTGCACTTCCCATTTTTAAGTTCAGAATAGAGTACAGTGGTACCTCCAGTTGCAAATGGTTGGATCCCAAGGAATTCGCAACTGGAGGTGCAGCTACTGTGCATGTGCGTGGCACCGTTTAGCGCTTTTGCGCATGCGCGCACGGTGAAACCCGGAAAAATACTTCTGGGTTTGCCACGTACATATCCCAAAGGATATGTAACCAGAGGTCAATGTAAACAGAGGTACCACTGTAGTTGCTTTGGAAAATGGTAATCAGGCATCTGCACAAGATGATCAGCCCAACTTTGCTACTTCCAGTACACTGGCCTGTCTTCCCAAATGATGTGTAAAATTTGACCGCATCTCTCTAGTGTCTATGGTGTTCTAGATGTGGATATTCCTAACTGGACTGATGCAGTCTAAACTCTTCCTCTCACAGATCACCACAGTTCAGTCATGCCAAGAATGCCTGTGTTGCTTCATAGACCATAATATATTTTGCATGGGTTGAATCATGTGTTTGTTGCACGACAACATTTTGGGTTGCTATAAAGGAATACGACCTGGTTCTCCTGGACCTTTTTCATAGAATCATAAAGAGCTGTAAGACATCTTGTAGGACACTTCCAGCTCAAAGTATAGCTACCAAATAGTAACAGGTCCTTCCAAAACATTTCAGCACACTACACTGGAGAACTGGGTCAGATAGCGCTTCCTTTATGAAATCAAATAACTTATTACATGTGTCCAATATTTAATACTCCCCTGAGACACAACACTTAACCAGATTTCCCCTTGACTTCCAGGTCAGCCAACAGTACCTCCAACAGTGAACGTCTTCCCACCATCCCCAGAAGAACTGAAGAGCTCAGAGAAAGCCACCCTGGTGTGTCTCATAGATGGCTTTTACCCAGGCGTTGTCCAAGTTACCTGGCAGGCTGATGGCACCCCCATCTCCTCTGGGGTGGAGACAACCACGCCCACCAAGCTGAATGACAAGTACGCGGCCAGCAGCTACCTCAGCATGAAAAAGTCCGACTGGGAGAGCTATGAGACAGTCATCTGCAAAGTGACGCATGAAGGGAAGACCGTTGAGAAGGTGGTGAGGAGATTGGACTGTGCCTAAAGGCTGGATAGGTCTGATGAGTTCCTTGTGACTCCAGCAGCTGAGAAGAAAGAGTCCTTTCATGTTCAAGGGGGCCAAGTTTATTCTCTGATTTCCTCTAATGCTACGTTGATCCATCCAGTCTGGTTTCCTTCCTATGTCGTTCCCCTCCCCACACCCTCTCCCTTCCTCTTCTCCCTGGAATCTCCTTTGTATGTTGGCTTATAATGTTTGCAAATTAATAAAATGTCATACATTTCACTGGTATGATTACTTTACTCACTAACGTATTCCAGGTACTTCAAACAGGTTGTATTCATGGTTTCCTGTCATATTACATAAGGAAGTGTGCTCTTACTCAGCCAAAATGCACTCAGCTCAGGTCTGTGGCTGGTAGCAGCAGCAGTGGAAAGAGCAGTGTGATTTCATGGAAACATAGGAATTGGTTTTCTCCCAAGTCAGCCCAGTGGTCCATCTAGGTGGGCATTTTCTACACTTGTGGGATGTGGCTTTCCTGGAGATCAGGCAGAATTCTCTATATGAGGTGCTTTTTTCTGGGGGGGACGCATACCCCTAAACATTTTGTGAATCTAATGGGAGAAGAAAAAAATTAGTTTCTTCTCTAGCACAGTGAATCGTCTGTTCCATTGCTACCCCCAATGGCGGCCTTTTGTCCATTTACTGTGTTTATTTTTCTCAAATTGAACTATAAAATGGTGATTTTCTTGAGTCAAAATGAGAGTACCTCTAAACATTTTTTTAAAATAAAAAAAGCACTGTCTATATTTGACCTGTGATCCTTTCCAATGAGCAGTGCTTTATCTAAACAGGTTCCAGTGCTAGAGGAGCAGAGCTACATAATGGCTCAGCAACCTTTTTAGTATTATTATTGTGGTCAACTGACCCTTTCAATTGCGTTTTGTTTTTTTTTAATGAATTGGCTTCCTTTGCCCAGTGGAAGTTGACTGGTTGTCGTTCCACTCCATGATTCATTTCAGGTGGTCTTTCAAACATTCCCAAACATTGCCACTGGTCTGCCATCTTCTTCAAGCCACAATATGGAGAGTGGTCCATTTGGGTCCATAGGTACAAATGGAGCCCTGGTCCACCAACCCTGGTCCACCAACCTCAGTGTCCTCAGGAAGACCCAACCTGCCTGCCTTCTGTACAACCATTCAACAGATGGCTCTGCCTCTACTTGGCTCTAGCCCTAGTTTCCACCCAATCAGTTTCATTGCTCTGATTGCTTTGGGGAGGCAATATGAAGAGCCAATAGCCTCCAGTGAATGAAAGTCATAGGTTTCCCTGAAGAATAGGATAAATTCTTTTAAAAACTGCTTTAAGTATGTCTAACTGCTTCTGAAGACCATGTGGAATGATTGGTATAAGAACAGTATACCTGAAGTAGCATCTCCACCCCCATCGTTCAGCCCAGACACTGAGGTCCAGCTCCAAGTGCCTTCTGGTGGTTCCCTGCCTGCAAGAAGTGAGGTTACAGGGAACCCATCAGAGGCCTTCTCAGTAGTGGCACACGCCCTGTGGAACATCCTCCCATCAGGTGTCAAGGAAATAAACAACTATCTGACTTTTAGAAGACATCTGAAGGCAGCCCTGTTTAGGGAAGTTTTTAATGTCTGATGTTTCATCGCTTTTATTATTAATAATAATATTCTGTTGGGAGCCGCCCAGAGTGGAAAACCCAGCCAGATGGGCGGTGTATAAATTATTATTATTATTATTATTATTATTATTATTATTATTATTATTATTACAATGACATACTGAAAAAGTGACCTGCTTACTGTGCTAGCATAAATCCTGGTTAATAATAATAATAATAATAATAATAATAATAATAATAATAATAATAATAATTCCCGGACACCACTTTGGTACTTCCTCTTTCCCCATTTTTAGAATGAAAGGTAACTCCTGAACAGAGATATGAAAACCTACAAGAAGAAAAGTGGAAAAATTGAGGAAACTCATTTCCCCAGAAATATTTCCAAGTTGTTCTTTCCCCCTATTTATTGCCCCCAAAATTGAAAGGAAAACCACAAAAATTGGTAGGGGGACAATTTTTTCCATATTTTTTCCCAGGTCTTCACATCTCTAGTTCTTCTGATGTAAATGTCCACCTCATCTGTTATCCTGTTTCCCACATCTGGTAGTTGGGACAGCCAGGTATGCTTCCAGGAAACCCACAAGAAGGCAACTCTGAGGAACTCTACATTAGTTGCTAACAGTGGGCACTTCTACATGTAAATGAGAAGACAAATATTTTCTCCCTCATCAGCCTTCTCCCTCCTCTGTTTTTCTCACACCCACACTGCTCCATGACAAAACCCTTCCACCCCAAAAGAGATAACCATCCGCTTCATTTTGATACATCAAGATAAGAGAGGGTCTCCAACTTTAATTTCTGAGTGTCGGCTTAAAATATCAGCCTACTGTTGACATCCACAGGAGACTACAGAACCCATGATACAGTGCAACTGTGATCAAAATACACCTCCACAGAAACATCCCAGGCCTGTGTAAGGTAGGGAATGGAAGCCAGAACCACCACAGCAGAGGCAAATAACAAAGCATAGGTTCCAGCATTTCTCTAATCAAAACAGGGCCATCCTATTCCACAAGAGTAATTTTACTATTAATATCCTTCCCATCTGACTGGGTTGCCCCAGTTGCTCAAGGCAGCTTCCAACATATATAAAAGCATAATAAAACATTGAAGATTTTTTAAAGAAAACCTTCCCTATACAAGGCTGCCATAAGATGGAACCGCGGGTTGGATAACTCAATTCCCTTCAACATTGATGAAAATAGGGATGTCCTAAGGAAAAGGGGCCTCTTTATGGATCACTGCCTTGTCATGGCAAAGGGGCTTGAATAACTCAGTGTAGCTATGAGTTATGGTGTGCAAGGCCACCCAAGACGGACAGGTCTTAGCCGAGAATTTAGACTAAATATGATCCGCCTGGAGAAGGAACTGGCAATCCACTCCAGTATTTTGCCAAGGAAACTCCATGGACATAAAAAGGAGTAGCTTTGAGAAGAAAGTGAGAGTTTCCAAGGCATGCCCTGGTTCATGGGATCATGGAGAGTCAAACACAATTAAGATGACTAAACAACAACAACAAAAGGAAAAGGGAGACATTCTGGGATCAAAGCAGAAACCGGGGTGGCTTCTGTAAATCCAGGGCTGTTCCCTGGAGAGACTGACAACGTTATTTTTTAGGTATTTTAAATGGTTTCTCAAAGGGTTAAGATACTAGCTGCTCATTACAGGTAAGTTCCTATGTATTGTCAAAGAAACGGTTCAATGCCTTGAGTTAATTTATAAGAAACTTTTGCAGCATAGATAAAGCTTCACTGTCTGTGTGATCTCTTCTAAGAAACAATTTCTTCATTAACTGGATGTGTTACTGTTTCCCAGAAAGGTAAGGTTGCCTGACTAATTCATTCTTTGGGAATTCTGATGCAAACTGACATGATCATTGGCCCCATGGACTAAGGTGCAAATTAGTCTTCTTTGGATTTTGTGTTTCTCCAAATTTTGCGATACAGTTCTTAGCTTTAAAAAATCAAGGATCTGCATCTTAGCATCAAATCTGTTTTCAGAAATGCATAATTTGAGAGAAATCTGTATATTGGAAAAAATACGTTCAAAATTAGCCATGTTTGTGGCAAATTAAATAACAATAGCAATTGTAGATTAATGTGGGAAGGGGACCAAAGGGACTTACAAATGGAAATGGATTTATGAATGAATATGGATCTATGAATGGACATGGACAGGAAATAAACTGACCCATTCATCCCTACCACTGGAAAATTGGTTGGATAAAGGACTTCATCTAACATACTCCCTGCATCCAAGAACAGACTGTCTGGGCAATGGAAGATCTACAACCAGGAAGATTTACAAAGAGTCACGTACCGGTATTTTAAAAATAACTGTCATGGTTTGATAACAAGACCTTATCATTGTCACCCCAGAGATAGGTTTGTTTTGTTTTTTTCAAAAAAGAAATGCACCATTGCCTACAACTTCTTTGGAAACAGTACAATATTCTTTTAGAAAATGCATACCATTGTTTATTGCCCACTGTCAGGTCCTGTGACAAGAATGGAGAAACATTTTGGCCCTCTGGACATGACTGGACTCCCAGCTCCTGCCAATGCAAGTCAGCATGGTCAATGGTCAATGATGATGGAAGTCATAGCCAAGCAAGATTTTTTTTTGGGGGGGGGGGGTCCCAGGTCTGCCTACTCCTCCCAGATGGACTGAGGTTCTGTACCATTTCACACCTGTGAGGGAGGCAGGTTTTTGTACAGCCGTGTGTCACTGTGGTGGGTCTTCGGAGGAGGAACCCACTTGACTGTCACAGGTAAGTCACCAAATTTATCCTGAATCTTTCTGTACCCGATGCAATATTCTAATGTTTCCATCATTTTTTGCCTTCTTTTCATTCTCTGGTTCTTGATTGACTTTTGGGCTTTTCGTATTATATCTATGCTGATTCTTTCATAGGGACTGTTGAATTGTTAAAAAACCAGGCAGTGGGTTAAAAAAAATCCTATTCGCTGCATGTAGAAACAAAGATGGATCGGTTTAATCCTACTTCTCGGGTGATGGGGCGCGTCAATGAAATGTCTCTATAAACTCTGTCAGTCTTTCCCACTGGGTGGAAATTATGTTCGAAAATTGAGTTTGAGTTCTGGCATCTCCTATACAACTGGATTACATCTGATGGGATTCACTGATTCTGCTATTAAGAATCCTGACTGTGAATGAATAAAAATAGAGTAAAATAGATAGTTTATAAACTTGCAACAAGCTCTTTTTAAATATTCACTGAGAGTTTCCATCTAGATTTTACTTTAATGATAGAAACTATGCAATTGTTTTTCCAAAGTTGAACTGAGTTTTGTGAATGACACTTCATCAAAATGAAATGGTAGATCTTATTCTACTTTTTTTTTTTGGGGGGGGGTATTCTGAGAAATGCAATCCAAAATCCATAACAATAGCACTGTTGAAGTCTATGCAACTGCACTGGCAGAAGTAGACTATGAATTTTAGCCTTACGCAGTGACTTTAGCGAGATTGTAGGAAAAGAACCACTTTATTGAGTGCATACAAGCGTATGCAAAACCAAAATATTAGACTCTGGGATGCCATAAATTTTAAAGACACCCAATTGTTCAAATTGTCATGTCGCCCTCTAAGACATCTAGATGAAATCAGTCTTGAAGATGGAAATCAGGAGCCTATTATAACTATAAGAGAATACAGGTGCCTGATTGCCACCATCCAAGCCGATTTCACAGATGTATTAGTTTTTTCACATGTTGACTTGAATCCGCATGATCTAAGTGTTTGATCTCAGAGCTAATTCCTCTGAGCAATGCTACTTTAAAGATCTGATATTCTGAAGTAGGCTGGGTATAGAAGGCATTGGAGTCCAAGCATCCTTTCTGAGAAAGGTTCGCTGTAACTATTTTTGAGCTTCCACAATGTCACCACATTGAATTATTTTCAAAGAGGTTTCTCCAAGAGAAACTCTTCTTAGATTGCACCCAGAATTGTCCATCAGTTCATTGCAAGGATGGGACAACCTGTGACTCCTCCAGATTTTTCTGGGCTGCAGCTCGCAATAACCCTGGCCATTAGCTGTGCTGGCCAAAACTACGGAGAGTTGAGTCCAACGACTCAAAACAGGTTCCCCCTGTTTTGATAGACTCAGTTTTTTTAGGGAGAATGTCTTCTTCCAGAATATATTAGTGATTCCATGGCAGGAGTAAGTGGCAGAATCCAACCATTCCAATGCATTTACTGGAATCGAGTCAACATATATATATATATTTAAAAATACATCTGTTTGGGGAAACCCTGCTATAACGTATAGTATTCTCTTACAATTCTGTGTGATACCAAAGCTAATTCCTCTAGGACATCCTATTTTAAAGATCTGATCTTCTAAGAAGGGCTGAGAATGTGGTCAGTGGCGATGAGATTATGATAACAGATTACTAATTCACAAGAGCTCAGGCCATCATCCCCAATTGTCCCTAGTTACCAGTGATAGGTATGGTTTTCTGATGTCTGTTCCTGGTCAATGTTTCCTGCATTTGTCCACATAATAACTTTGGGAGATGCCTTATTGAGCAGTTGGATATGAAACCCGTGGCCCTCCAAACATTGTTGAGCTCCAGCTCCTATCAGCTGCAAATGCTTAGAGATTATGGGAGTCATAGCCCAACCACATCTGAATAACCAGAGCTTTCACATCCCAGTATGAGAGTATTCAGTGTTCAATGATTCAGCTTCCTCCGCTGTAGAAGTTAGATTTATGGATGGACGTATCTTGTGCCCATATAAGTACATTGGTCTTGGTTTATAGAAGTACAACAAAGTTGGCCAGGGGGGTGGTAAAAGTGAGAAAAATATGAGGAAAAACTTGAAGAAACTGTGTCTGTTTAGCTGGGACAAGAAAAAGCTGAGCTGGGGTATAAAGAACAATATCTGAAAGGCTATCACCCAGAAGAGGACAACAGCCTGTTCTCTGGTGCCCCAAAGGGCAGATCCAATTAAGTTTGCAGAAAGATAAGCTTCTAGTTGGTGAGAGAAGTTTAGCAACACCAACCAGTTATGTAGAGGGTTTCTGATTTGTTGACCATCATAAAGGGGATGATGATGTAATTACCTATAAAGATGGTGGGTCTTCAAGTGTAGGCTGGACAGAGTTCTGCTGAGATCACTCTAGCTCTGGATCTCCTGCAGCAAGATCCTGCAGGAGCCCTTCCATAATTCCCCATTCTCTATGGCTCTCCAACTCTATGATTCTATATTCTTACACTCCATGCAGTGCTCAGCTTGCCGCATTAACCCATTAAGCAACTATGGAAACATATATTGAATCACCCACTGAGTAGGCAGTGGAAGCTGGTCCATTTGGGTCAATAGGGTGCTACCCCATCAGTCTCAATGTGCCCTCAGCCAGCGCTCACATGACTGCTTTCTTACTTGCAACCACTACGGGGGGTGGCCCTGGCTGTCAGCTTTTCCTCCTTAGTCTCAGTGTTGCCCTTCTAGTACTCAGCAGGGAAGAGGATGGGGACAAAATGAGAATGAGTTGGCTTCGCCTGTCACTGGTTCCAGCTCCACCTAACATTGGTCTCCCTTGCTTTCTGTTGCACCAATCCCAATGGGCATCACTGTAATGAAGGCAGGTTCTCAGCATATATCTGAGCAGAAGAGTATATTTAAGCAACCCTTCTACAAATTAAATTAATCCAGCAGGCAGATTGTCCAGCAATGTGCAATGGTGAGGAACAAGGGGAATGGCTTGGC
Source organism: Podarcis liolepis (assembly GCF_965112155.1). Lineage (NCBI taxonomy): Eukaryota > Metazoa > Chordata > Lepidosauria > Squamata > Lacertidae > Podarcis > Podarcis liolepis. The sequence continues at coordinate 29,444,946 of NC_139566.1, read as the reverse complement.
CAGCAATGCAGCAATGGGGTGTTCCAATGAGTGTCTGTCAATTCTTATTTCTGAGCTGCTGAGGGTAAGTTAGACTCAGTGTCGTATATCAGTCCAAAAGGAAGAACAGGGTGTTTCTGAAACACACTCAGAGTGTCCTGCTCTGATTACAGCACAACCAGGACCTACACTCTGAGGTCTGGGAGACAGCCTTCCCAAACTAGAAGACATGACTTCCAGAGGCGTTTGTTTTTTAAACAAGGAAATAGGATCCGATTGCAATTCCTTTATGAAATCAAATAAATTACGCAATCCAATATGTCTCTATTATATAATATTCCCCTGAGACACAACACTTAACCAGATTTCCCCTTGACTTCCAGGTCAGCCAACAGTACCTCCAACAGTGAACGTTTTCCCACCATCCCCAGAAGAACTGAAGAGCTCAGAAAAAGCCACTGCGGTCTGTCTCATGGATGGCTTTTACCCAGGCGTTGTCCAAGTTACCTGGCAGGCTGATGGCACCCCCATCTCCTCTGGGGTGGAGACAACCACGCCCACCAAGCTGAATGACAAGTACGCGGCCAGCAGCTACCTCAGCATGAAAAAGGCCGACTGGGAGAGCTATGAGGCAGTCATCTGCAAAGTGACGCATGAAGGGAAGACCGTTGAGAAGGTGGTGAGGAGATTGGACTGTGCCTAAAGGCTGGATGGGTCTGATGAGTTCCTCGTGCCCCCAGAAGCTGAGAAGAAAGAGTCCTTTCATGTTCAAGGGGGCCAAGTTTATTCTCTGATTTCCTCTAATGCTACGTTGATCCATCAAGTCTGGTTTCCTTCCTATGTCGTTCCCCTCCCCACACCTCCTCCCTTCCTCCTCTCCCTGGAATCTCCTTTGTATGTTGGCTTATAATGTTTGCAGATTAATAAAATGTCATACATTTCACCGGTGTGATTTCTTGACCCACTCATTTATTCCATCTCCTTCAAACAGGTTGTGTTCATGGTTTCCTGTCCTATCACAGAAGGAAGTGTGCTGTTACTCAGCCAAAATGCACTCAGCTCAGGTCTGTGGCTGGTAGCAGCAGTGATAAAAGCAGTGTGATTTCATGGGAATGTAGGAAGCAGCCTTCTCTCAAGTCTGCCCATTGGTCCATCTAGGTGGGCATTTTCTACACTGGTGGGCTGTGGTTTTCCTGGAGATCAGGCAGGGTTTTCTCTTAGTCCCACCTACCAATTCAGCTCCTGGGAAATGGAAAAGGTGGATTTGGGATCAGGATGCATCCCAGAATCATTTCTGGGGGGTATTTCAAACATTCCCAAAAATCCCTTCCAATCTGACATGTTCTTTCTTCAACTCAGTGGAGCTCTTGTTGCATTCAGGATGTCGCCTAAAGGCTGAATGAATCCATTGTGGGCCTCATGCCTCCATCAGGGTCCTTTCTTCCTCCAGGGGACCAATCTGTCCTCTGATTTCTGCTAATGCTACATTTATCCATTAAGTTTGGTTTCTTCCTATGTCATTCCCCTCCCCACACCTCCTCCCTTCCAATTCT